>NC_135169.1:26285351-26530351 GCF_041146795.1 Maylandia zebra | reverse complement strand
GAAAATGGAAGACCTACAAGACCACTGATAATCTCCCTCCATCTGGGGCTCCACGCAAGATCTCATCCCGTGGGGTCAAAATGATCATGAGAACGGTGAGCAAAGATCCCAGAACCACACGGGGGGACCTGGTGAATGACCTGCAGAGAGCTGGGACCAAAGTAACAAAGGTCACCATCAGTAACACACTACAACGGCAGGGAATCAAATCCCGCAGTGCCAGACGTGTTCCGCTGCTGAAGCCAGTGCATGTCCAGGCCCGTCTGAAGTTTGCCAGAGAGCACATGGATGATACAGCAGAGGATTGGGAGAATGTCATGTGGTCAGATGAAACCAAAGTAGAACTTTTTGGTATAAACTCAACTCGTCGTGTTTGGAGGAAGAAGAATACTGAGTTGCATCCCAAGAACACCATACCTACTGTGAAGCATGGGGGTGGAAACATCATGCTATGGGGCTGTTTTTCTGCCAAGGGGACAGGACGACTGATCCGTGTTAAGGACAGAATGAATGGGGCCATGTATCGTGAGATTTTGAGCCAAAACCTCCTTCCATCAGTGAGAACTTTGAAGATGAAACGAGGCTGGGTCTTCCAACATGACAATGATCCAAAACACACCGCCCGGGCAACAAAGGAGTGGCTCCGTAAGAAGCATTTGAAAGTCCTGGAGTGGCCTAGCCAGTCTCCAGACCTCAACCCCATAGAAAATCTGTTGGCGGGAGTTGAAAGTCCGTGTTGCTCGGCGACAGCCCCAAAACATCACTGCTCTCGAGAAGATCTGCATGGAGGAATGGGCCAAAATACCAGCTACTGTGTGTGCAAACCTGGTAAAGACCTATAGTAAACGTTTGACCTCTGTTATTGCCAACAAAGGTTATGTTACAAAGTATTGAGTTGTATTTTTGTTATTGACCAAATACTTATTTTCCACCCTGATTTACGAATAAATTCTTTACAAATCCTACCATGTGGATTCATGGATTTTTTTTTTCACATTCGGTCTCTCACAGTTGAAGTGTACCTCTGGTGCAAATTACTGACCTCTGTCATCATTTTAAGTGGGGGAACTTGCACAATCGGTGGCTGACTAAATACTTTTTTGCCCCACTGTATATATGTTGGTGCTTGTCCATGCAGGGCCCTGAAAGTCAAGGTCAAAACCTTAAACTGGATCCTGAATTTAACGGGGAGCCAGTGCAGCTGAATCAGCAGGGGTGTGACATGGGAAAACTTGGAGGACTTGGTCAGAAGCTTTGCAGCAGCGTTCTGAACAACTTGCAGACGCTCCAAAGAGGCTTTACATAAACAAGTAAACAAAGAATTACAGTAGTCCAGACGAGATGAAACAAATGCATGAATGACAATTTCTAATTCGGAGCGCGATACAATGGGACTCAGCTTAGCAATGTTTCTCAAATGATAAAAACAGGAGCGAACCAAAGATTTTACATGGGCATCCAAAGTCAGAGCTGAGTCAATACTAACACCAAGGCTCCTGATAGACGGTTTTGCAAATGTAGCAAGTGGACCCAAGTTTTCCATAACACTAGGTAAAAAATTTTAGGAGCACAAACAAGAACTTCAGTCTTCTCCTCATTTAGTTGAAGAAAGTTTCCAGCCATCCAACATCTAATGGAGTCTATGCACTTGTGCAAAATCTGTAGCTTGGAAACATCATGGGGCTTAAAGGAGATATATACCTGAATATCATCTGCATAAATGTCTGAAATGTCCTTAAAAGTTCTCAATAAGTGTTGAAGAGGAAGTAAATACAGTAAGAACAATAAAGGCCCCAAAACTGAACCTTGTGGCACACCATAGGCAAGAAAAGTAGAAGAGGAACTGTACTTAGAGGTAGCCACAGAAAAGGATCGTTCATGCAAATAGGATTCAAACCAGTCCAAAGCAGCCCCTGATATACCCACCCAGTCTCTCAGCCTATCTAGCAGAATATGATGGTCCACAGTATCAAAGGCGGAGGTCAGGTCCAACATCAACAGAACGGAGCATTCTCCTGCATCACATCTCATTAAAATGTCGTTGGAGACTCTAAGAAGTGTAGTTTCAGTAGAGTGAGCTCTACGAAAGCCAGATTGGAATTTATCCAGAATGCTGTATTCATCTAGAACAGCTATAAGCTGCTTAGCCACAACCTTTTCTAAAATCTTAGAAATGAACGGTAATTTTGAAATCGGTCTGTAGCTACTGAGAAGAGAAGCATCAAGCTTAGGTTTTTTTTTAACAGTGGGTGAATAACAGCATTCTTACAATAAACAGGGACCTGACCAGAAACCAGTGAGGTATTAATAATTGTGAGCACACAGGGACCAATAGACTGAAAGACATTTTTAAACAAAGATCCAGGTAAAATATCAAGAGAGCAGGAGGATGCTTTCATTGAATTAACCAACTTGACCAGCTCAGGTAAGGACACAGGTAAAAATCTTTCTAAAATTACAGGCCTAGCTTGAGTTGGAGCAGACAAGAGAGACACAGAAGGAGAGATACTGTTCCTCATGTTACTGACTTTTTCAACGAAGAAAGAAAGAAACTTTTCACAATCTTCATTTGATGAAATTGGGACAGCACCTGGAGCAGGAGCAACAATATCACTAATGGTGTCGAATAGTACCTTAGGGTTACCTCTGCTCTTAGACACTAAGTCTGAGAAATAGGCCGCCCTCGCATCTCGAACTGAAGTGTTAAAAGAGACTAAAAGGTCCTTTAGATGAAGGAGATGGACATGCAAACGCGTTTTCCTCCATAAACGCTCAACCTTACGGCAGCAACGCTTTAAGAAGCGAATGCTGTCATTTAACCAGGGAGACGACTTTGAAACCAGAGCTAGTCTAACTTTGATAGGACAAACATTGTCTAAAATACAAAGACAATGATTTTTAAAAAGATTTGTTAAAAAATGAACATCATTATAGGGAGATAAAACTAAATTAAAAGCATCGGAAAATTTAACAGCACTAGAGGAAGTTAAGATGCGAGAGCTAACCACATGTCGAATAGGAGAGAGAGACAAATGAAAAGACAGATTAAAAAGAATACAATGATGATCCGAAATAAAAATGTCCTCAGTACAAATAAAATCAATGTTTAAACCTAAAGTAAAAACAAGGTCCAGTGTGTGTCCTTTGGTGTGTGTGGGACCAGACACATGCTGAGTAAAATGAAAAGAATCCATGACGCTAAGGAAACCTCTAGCAAAGAGGTCAGAGTCATCATCAACGTGTACATTACAGTGGTCCTGTCAAGCCAGCAAAATCAATATTCAATAGTGATGTGCGATACCACTGATCCGATACCAAGTAATATTCAGGGTGGTATCAACGATACTGATACTTTGTACAAAAACTTATTTTATTTATTGTATCTCAAATTATAGCGTCATAATGATTACAGGACATCAGATTACTTGTTCTTATCACTTAATAATGCAGAATCATCATATAGAAATAAAAAAACTGAAGTTGTGGCTATTTGAACACCCTTCTCGCCCTAGCAGCACCTGTCCCTGTCCTCCTCTTCAATTCGCCTCAACATACGCTCATCATATTCTGTGATATGATTTACTCTGAGGAGTTTGACAAGGTTAGTGATGTTGCCACAACCATACATGCCAACCCTCCTGATTTTTTCATAAGAATCCCGAATTTCAGTGCCCCTCCCGAAAATCTCCCAGAGCCACCATTCTCCCAAATTTCTCTCGATTTTCCACTCAGACAACGAAATTAAAAAACCATATCGCAGAATTCCTAGCGCGGCCCAGCCAATTCCAGTCTCCAACAATGACGTCAGCGACTTCGTTTTAATATTACTCTTATTTCTCTTTCTCGGTCACAAAATTTTTTTTAACATATTTTCAGGCGAGAATGTAGCTGTGTAAACTTCAAATTAGTGATGCGCGATACCACTGATTTCCTTTCCGATCCGATACCAAGTAAAATCCAGGGTGGTATCAACGATACTGATGCGATACCGATACTCTGTACAAAAACTTAATGTTTCATTGTCTTTCATAATACAATATACAGTGGGGCAAAAAAGTATTTAGTCAGCCACCGATTGTGCCTAACCCTAACCCCCACTTAAAATGATGACAGAGGTCAGTAATTTGCACCAGAGGTACACTTCAACTGTGAGAGACCGAATGTGAAAAAAAAATCCATGAATCCACATGGTAGGATTTGTAAAGAATTTATTCGTAAATCAGGGTGGAAAATAAGTATTTGGTCAATAACAAAAATACAACTCAATACTTTGTAACATAACCTTTGTTGGCAATAACAGAGGTCAAACGTTTACTATAGGTCTTTACCAGGTTTGCACACACAGTAGCTGGTATTTTGGCCCATTCCTCCATGCAGATCTTTTCGAGAGCAGTGATGTTTTGGGGCTGTCGCCGAGCAACACGGACTTCCAACTCCCGCCAACAGATTTTCTATGGGGTTGAGGTCTGGAGACTGGCTAGGCCACTCCAGGACTTTCAAATGCTTCTTACGGAGCCACTCCTTTGTTGCCCGGGCGGTGTGTTTTGGATCATTGTCATGTTGGAAGACCCAGCCTCGTTTCATCTTCAAAGTTCTCACTGATGGAAGGAGGTTTTGGCTCAAAATCTCACGATACATGGCCCCATTCATTCTGTCCTTAACACGGATCAGTCGTCCTGTCCCCTTGGCAGAAAAACAGCCCCATAGCATGATGTTTCCACCCCCATGCTTCACAGTAGGTATGGTGTTCTTGGGATGCAACTCAGTATTCTTCTTCCTCCAAACACGACGAGTTGAGTTTATACCAAAAAGTTCTACTTTGGTTTCATCTGACCACATGACATTCTCCCAATCCTCTGCTGTATCATCCATGTGCTCTCTGGCAAACTTCAGACGGGCCTGGACATGCACTGGCTTCAGCAGCGGAACACGTCTGGCACTGCGGGATTTGATTCCCTGCCGTTGTAGTGTGTTACTGATGGTGACCTTTGTTACTTTGGTCCCAGCTCTCTGCAGGTCATTCACCAGGTCCCCCCGTGTGGTTCTGGGATCTTTGCTCACCGTTCTCATGATCATTTTGACCCCACGGGATGAGATCTTGCGTGGAGCCCCAGATCGAGGGAGATTATCAGTGGTCTTGTATGTCTTCCATTTTCTGATGATTGCTCCCACAGTTGATTTTTTCACACCAAGCTGCTTGCCTATTGTAGATTCACTCTTCCCAGTCTGGTGCAGGTCTACAATACTTTTCCTGGTGTCCTTCGAAAGCTCTTTGGTCTTGGCCATGGCGGAGTTTGGAGTCTGACTGTTTGAGGCTGTGGACAGGTGTCTTTTATACAGATGATGAGTTCAAACAGGTGCCATTCATACAGGTAACGAGTGGGGGACAGAAAAGCTTCTTACAGAAGACGTTACAGGTCTGTGAGAGCCAGAGATTTTCCTTGTTTGAGGTGACCAAATACTTATTTTCCACCCTAATTTACGAATAAATTCTTTACAAATCCTACCATGTGAATTCATGGATTTTTTTTTCACATTCTGTCTCTCACAGTTGAAGTGTACCTCTGGTGCAAATTACTGACCTCTGTCATCATTTTAAGTGGGGGAACTTGCACAATCGGTGGCTGACTAAATACTTTTTTGCCCCACTGTAGAATTGCATTTTGTAATTGTAATAATAATATAATAATATAGCTTCACAATGATTACAGGACATCAGACTACTTGTTCTTATTGCTTAATCATGCAGAATAATCATATAGAAATAAAAAACCTGAAGTTGTGCACTATTTGAGCATGTTGCCTGCCTGCAGCACCAAAGGACTCTGTGAGAGACGTCTGTCTCGCCTTAGCCGCACCTGTCCCTGTCCTCTCTTCCTCTTCAGTTCGCCTCGACATAAGCTCATCATATTCTGTGATAGAATTTACTCTGAGGTGTTTGACAAGGTTAGTGGTGTTGCCACAACACCTCACTATCTTGTCACATGTCTGTTTGTGGAGATAAAATATGTCCACACATGACTGTTTACGCTCAGCCATTGTTGTGAGTGCGCACGCCAGGTGCAGTGTTGCCAACTTAGTGACTTTGTCACTATATTTAGCGAGTTTTCAGATCCCCTTAGCAACTTTTATTCTAAAAAACGACTAGTGACAAATCTGGTGACTTTTTCTGGTGTTATTGGAGACTTATTTATGACAAGCGTGTATCGCTCTTCTCAACAAGCAGTGGGTGCTGCTGTGGGCACCTCGCCCGTGCCAAAGCGCTTACGGGCAGAGGATAGTCCTCCCCGAGCTGCTATCAGGGCAGGAGATGTTCCCACCTATGCGTCCAAACTGCAAATGAATCGCGTATGAGTGAAGCCTCTGCTCCCGCACTGACTGTAATGCAATCAGTTCTTCTTTTACTGTTATGTTGTTTTGTGGATCACAAGGTTTAAAACTACTTAAACACACACACACACAAAGTAACTCCACTAGAGTGCCTATTTCGGGTCACTTTTGCCGGTCCAAGCGCAGATAAAGGAATAAGGTTGGAATTGTGACATAGAAACAAACAAAACAATAATCGCTAAAAAAAATTAAATTTGTAATTCTAAATAAATTCTAAATACATTTAGGACATTTTTTTACTCACTTTATGTCTCTTCTTTTTTTCTCTCCTACAACGTGGGTTACAATGATATTAGCATGACCAATTATGCAAATTAGGCGATGACATCATTTAGCGACTTCTAGAGACTTTTAGCATAGCCAATAGCAATTTTCCTTACTGAGGAGTCGGCAACACTGGCCAGGGGCTGCGACACATTTATACAGCCGTATTTCGCATAAGACTATGAAAGGCGTAAGAGGAAATAGTTTCTTCCAATTTAGACAATCCAAATGATATAGTTTCTTTCCACTGTGTTCCTGTTAATGAAAAACTACAAATTTACCCCAAAGTACTAAAATATCGATATTTTAATATGAGAATCAATTCTAGAACATAAATGATTGGTATCGGAGGAATCGATATTTCAGGATCGATCCGCACATCACTAATATTCAATCCTGTTCCTGGAAAAGGATCTCTTTCATCAAGAATCTCCAATCCACTAATAATCCAACAGCATCTACTTTTCAAATGAGGTTGAACTTCTAAGCCAAAAATCTAGAATACATGATGCAGGTTCTGTTTTCTGGTCTGGTCCAGCCACTTCCACAATTTGTCCCAGTTTGAGAACGATTCAAAAAAGCAAGTCATGCTCCATCATGTGCATCCAGCCGAGCCCCAAGTAACAATGGTTCCTCTAGAAGCCAAGACCAAGAAGAAGTCGGTTCAAGTCTTTTCCACGTGAAACTGGTCCAAACTTTAAAAAAGGCCATTATATAAAACAATGGAAATTCATAATATATTAGGAGCTGGTGGGCATGTGTGTTGTGTTCCTAGGTTTTGTTTCCCTTTTTGGCACAGATAGGCAGGGCGGTGCTTGATGGCATTCTGGCACACCTGCGGCGCATCGGACGTCATCAGTGAGAGCATTTATGGAGCTGTACGTCGGACGTCTGGTGGCGGAGTATTGTCGCTTCCACAAGTGGTAACGTGTTTTTGCAAAACAAGTCTTTAAATTCAAGCTACTGAGCTGTATGTTTAAACATCCGTCTCCCTGCCTGCTTTTCCTCTGCACCAGCCTGTCTCGCCACCTGCTCGCCTGCCTGTTTTGTTTGGTATTGGCCTTCTCGGATCTGTGACTGAGATTTACCTCGCACCAGCCTGTGACCAGTGCCCATACCTGTATTTTCTGTGTTTCAAGTAAGCTCTCCAACTCTCCCGGTTCACCTAAGTTTAACTCTCGACTTTCGGTGCTATCCCTAACTCTGTTTGTCCCTCATCCTCAGGTCGCTCCGGTGCGCCACCTATCCTCCCGCATACCTTGGTTCTCTTTCATCCCCTCGGCTCCGTCTCCTCGCACTTTTACCCTGTCACTGTACATAGCCCTTGTAAATATTCCCCTATCACTGTAAATAAATCAACATCCACCGGAATCCCGAGCCCGTGTTTGTTTCTGCTACTAAATCCGCCCGTTAAAGTCACCTAACATAATAACATATCAAAATTAGAGTTTACTAAAAACATTGAAGCATCCGGAGATCACGTGAGGAATGCCAGCATAGTTTTTAGTTCTGCACACATTGTCACAGTTTATCACGTATGCTGTCACATAAATTAGTTATCTTGATGCCGATCCCACTATGGACACCTAGTTAACCAGAGACTAACGGAAAAGGGAGATTACTCAGTCTCCCTTAAAGAAGAAGTTTAAAGATTCCTCCGTCACTAAGGAAGACCTCAACGAGGCTATTGCTAACGGCGTAAAGCAAGAACTTCAACAAAGCAACAACAAAAGTCCCTCGATACAGTAATTGCCTTGGCAGTCAGAGAAGCTATGGATCTTTATTCCTGCTTTGTGCGACCTATGGACAGACCTTCAAAAGACCAATGAAGTGGTAAATAATATCAGCGGGGAAATCGAGAGGGTAGTGTTAAGGTAAAATATATATTCTTAGTGCTTATTTTCTGATTATATTGTTTAATGTAGTCCAGTATGGTGAAACAGGCCATCTTTCTTTCATAAAGTGGGTGAAAGGTCTTAGTTGGTTGTGCAAGACAGAAAACTGTTCAGAATGAGACGTTTTGTGCAGAACTGGAGGGTACAGGATGTAGACAGGAAGCGAAACTAGGCAGAGTGCACTTCTGTTAGAGGAAAAATGATTCTGTGTTTCTTTACCTTCTTTTAAATGTACAAAGATGCCCTCTGTCTGTGTTTAGATTAGTTTAGAAGTGTCTTTTAGACTTTCCCAGCAAGGACATATTGTTTCAGATTGTTTTATCTTTCCTAGCTCTCTGCTGACTAGACTAGCACCATATATGGAGTTGTTTTATTTTATCTGTTTATTATTTTCTTATCCTGTTCTCACTGTCTCTGTGATCTGTGCCTATAAAAAATGCCAAGCCACTGTCCATGGTGTGGGTTGTTCTCAGCAGCTCACCCGTGTACACGTTTAGCATAGAAAGTAACTTTGTCTCATTGTGTCTTTATTTCTCCTGGGTTTTTTGCAGGGTTTTCTCCCAACATTTCTTGGTCCTTCGATGCCGGAGCACCTCCATCGTGTCCCATCTCCGTGACCAGTCCACGTTGAATGACTGTCGACAGCTCACACACTAGGTGTGTGATAAAGGTCCAAGGGCATTACATTCAGGTCTTGGCCAACGTTTTAGAAAGCGACCCACGGCGGTGGGGCCCGATCGAGGTGGACCAGATCCGGCGACACAGATCAAGTAGATACAGACACTCTGACACAATCTTGCGTAAAAACGTATTTTGAATTCAGGGAATTTAAAATAGCGGAAGTAGCTCGTCGACTGGTAGCTCCCCATTTTTGTGGGTTTAGAGCTCTGGGTAGCTCCCCAGCTGGGTCTAGACTGGGTCTAGAGAGTATTTTAAATTCAGGGAATTTAAAATAGAAAGTAGCTCGTCCGCAGAGGGACTGGTAGCTCCCCTTACGATAAGGGTTCAGATCGCGCGAACAGGTGTGAATGTGAATGTGTGTGTGTTGTTTTAATTAACGGAGCAAGCTGAATTTTCACGGACCAATAAGAGACTGAGCTGCTCCTACTGTGTTTTTCTTTTACTGCTGTTCACTGACGTACTGGTGATTTGAGAGAACGGTCGAGTTCCGTCTCATAAAGTTCACACCGCTTTTGGAAGTAGTCCGAAAGTAGAAGGGCGTGTGAGCAACCACTCTCATTCCTAATACCAGCGAAGGTGGATAGCAGCTGTATTGTCAATTTACTATAAATAAAATAAGTACATGCATGACTAGAATAAATAAAATAAGTAAATAAATAAGAAAAATACGCTAAATAACAAATAATAAAAAATGGGAAGTGGAACCTCAAAACCTGTTGCCAGTAATAGACAGTATACACCAAAACTCATCAATGATGAACAGTGGATAGAAAATAAATGTCCAGGTGCAGGGAAAATCAGCGCAAGGAGATGGCGTAATCCTAAAAAGACGTCATGTCCTGTGTGGGAGGGTATATGCAGCCCCACAGCTTTAAAGCAGCTCAAAGACAGCTTATTAAAAGAAATAAGAGAAACCACAAATTTAAGACAGAAAGGAAAACGCACAGATGAATTAAAGTTCCTAGATGCATGGAAAAAAGAGCAACAGAGACGTGCTGAGAATAAAGAAAAGAGACAGAATAGAAAACAAAAGCAAAGCTGTGAGGCGCCTGAAGCGACGAGTGCAGCTCCTCCCCCCTATGTTACTGCCCCTGCATCAACTCCCCAGCACACAGAGAATGATGCAGCTGTGAATAACCCGTATGGTCCAGTGCAGGCAGATTTAGTTAAGATGTCACTAACACATGAACCCAAAGCAGATATAGGGGAAGATCATATAGGCAGGGACATATGGCCTGACCCCCCAAGCCCCCCAGGAGTATTTCCATTAATAAGCGCACCAAACCCCAGATATGGTCAGCCGACTGGACCTATGGGGCATAGAGATACCCAGCCCACAATTCTTGTGTTTAGACCATGGTCACATGAGGATCGAAGAAACGTTCTTAAAGATGTCCCGCCTCTGAATGAGGGATTTGACACATGGAAGAGAGCAGTTGAAGCCATTAGGACTCAGTGGTATTTAAACGGTCATGAAATGTACCAGGTACTTCAAGATCTTTTAGGTTTGAAGTTCGGCTCAGTGAAAGGCTCTTTCACTGGGGGTGCAATTAATAACCCTTTAGACTCTTTAGTAATCGGTAACGGGCCACAACCTCTGCGTGCAGGTGACCCTGACCTAGAGGGCCAACTGCATAACTTCTACAAACGTGTGAAGCTACAACTAGCCCCCAAGCCTAATTACAATAAAATAGGAGAGGTGAAACAGAAAGAAAATGAAACTGCATCAGACTTTCTAGACCGCCTGCGCCCAGTCTTCAGGCAGCATTCAGGGTTAGACTATGCTGATGGCGATGCAACGCCATTCCAGCAACAGTTAAAAAATGCATTTCTAAACGGCCTACTCCCACCAATCAGAGCACATGTAGAGAAACATTGGGTCACAATGAACACTGGCAACCTGCCAGACGCCCTGTTGCACGCTGAACACGCCACAAAAGTGCACAAACACAAAAATAAGACTAACGTCTTCACCATAGATTCAGAGACAGGTTTCCTTGCATTTGCAGGAGGCTATCAAAGACAGAGAGGGAAGCAAGGTAACCGACATCAAGGCCACAAACAATCACACAGAGACAGCAGATATAACAGAGACAATGCCTGCTTCAACTGCGGAAGAGAAGGTCACTTTGCACGAGATTGCAGGAGTAAGCCACACAGAAAAAATAGCAGCAGACAGGATGTCAGGCAAAACAGTGGCGAATCTATGGACAACAGTGATATGTGACTAGACAGCACACAAGAAGTGAACATTGATGAGGGAGGAGAAGTTTTTAATATAGAGCAATTGCTATTAGGGTCAGAACACAAGCCAACGCTGCTAATTCATGTGAACGGGCAGCCAATCAAAATGCTATGCGACACAGGAGCATGCAAAACAGTTTTGAGGCAGCCACCTAAGAACTTACAGCTTTCAAAGGACAAATTAGTTGTAAAGTCAGCCACAGGCCACACCACTGTACAACAACTAACTGCCCCTTTAGAACTAGTACATACAGAAAGTGACCGCAGGTGCTTCATTAAATGCATATATGACCCGTCGTGTCCAGTAAATCTGCTAGGTAGAGACACTCTGACAAAACTTAAGATAGGTGTGATACCGGAAGAGAATGGCATGACTGCTGAGTGCATGCTAAATGACAACACACCAGAGCCACAGTACACAGTAGCCGCGTGTGTCTCTCTCAAGGCCACGGTGTTCCACATTACTACTGGACTCTCGCGTTGCCAGAGCTAAAAGCACTACACGATGTGGCCCGTCAACATACACTCGCCACATCCACTTTCCAGAAACCAACCGAGTATCACAACATGTTGAGATTTAAACAAACTCCAGGCCCAGATCCACCTTATGATCAGCAAGTGTGGAAGCTAGGAAAACAGAGTTTGACCTTACAGCACCTGTATATCACAAAGTCTGGAAATGCAGTGTGCTCTGTAATTCAGTCAGCAGAAGTGAGAGCTTTGAACCGCATGGCTAAGCCACATGTGTCTGTAGCGCATAACAATCACTCAGACTGGAAGGATTTAGGAAATGTGTTAGCCAGGGTTGAAGCAGACACTTATGAAAAAACGGAGGACACTCATGAAGGCTGGCTGCAAGGCCGCCGGACGGGTTGTCTCTGGTACACACTGGGTTGGTCGCTCGCAGTCAGACCTGCAGTGCATCTAGCCGATGTTGCTGCAACACACGCCCAACTAACTGAATGACACCAGGCAGCACTAGCTCAGCTGCCTAAAACTCTCTGGTCTATAGGCCCTGCTGATGTAGGCCTTATAAAAAATGCAGATGAAGTAAGAGTAAAACCTCTCTCAAAACACAGACCGGTGATACCTCAATACCCACTCACTATAGAGGCAAGACATGGCATCCGCCCAGTGATAGCGGACATGGAGAAGGCAGGAATTCTAATAAAAACAAAGACAGCCACCTGTAACACTCCTATCTTTCCTGTTAAAAAAGCTACCACGGGTACATACCGTCTAGTACATGACCTGAGAGCTATAAACGAAGTGACTAAACAGATTCCACCTGTGGTTGCGAATCCACAAACTATTTTAAATCAGGTCACACCAAAAGAACAGTGGTTCTCAGTGATCGACCTCTGAAACGCTTTCTTCTCAGTACCACTACATCCAGACTCACAGCCATTGTTTGGCTTCACTTTTGAGAGTCAGAGGTACACATACACTCGTTTGCCACAGGGTTTTCAGAATAGTCCAACTCTCTACGCAGAGGCGCTGAAGAAGTCAATGTCTAACTGTAAACTCCCACAGTTGGGTCAGTACTTGCTGTATGTAGATGACATTTTAATAACCGGCCATTCACAGCAGGCGTGTAAAGATAACACACTTGCTGTGTTACAGCCAGTGTTGGGACTAACGCGTTATTAAGTAACACGTTACAGTAACTACGTTATTATTGTGGTAACGAGCACAGTAACTAGTTATTATGCCAAAATCAGGAACGCGTTAGTCGTTACTGGGATTTAGATAGGGTCGTTACTCGTTACTTCGTGTGGTGGCTATCGCGGAGCTTCCACAGATTCAGTAACATTAGCAAGTGGTGGAGGCCAGCAGGTGGATGAAGGAAAGGGGACGCAGAAGGAAAAGAGACCCGAGGCGGCCGCCGGTCCAAGTGTGAACTGAACTTCAGGTAAGAAGTTATGACCTGCAGTCTCTCTGGGTCAGATATAAACCAAGTTTAGGTGGAGTTTATTTTCGCTATTCTGACTTTTTCCGTACTGCGTGCTAGCTAGCATGACGGAGTTTCTATACAGCTGGGTGGTGCTATGAAGTTAATGATGGTGAACTTTATTTTGTTCATAAGTTTAAGCTTGATCAGCTGTTGTTAGAATTTATTTAATATTAATTTCTAGTATCAGCTGGTGTTTGCTGGAGCCACAGCTGCAAAAAAGCTGCTGGTCATGATATCGGTTTGGTTATCTGGTGAGAGGGAAACATGAAGATGAAACCAGGAGATGTCCTTACTGGATCATCAGAGCTGAACAGGTGATGGAGAAACAGGTTTACCTTTTAGGTGACATGAATGAGTTGAAGGGAAGTTATGAACTGTTTGAGAGACAAATAACCCCAGGATCCTTTTTAGGTAGCTGACAGCTGGTAACTGTGCAGGTGCGGATCTAGCAAAGTGTTGCCAGGGGGGCAGGTAGGGCATTAACAGGGAAAGGGGGGCACAAGGAAATACTTTTCTTTCTTATTCTCATTTAAAATGTCTAGCTTTTAAAAAATAATTATCTGAATCTTACAACAAACGATTGATAGATTGATGCATATATACCATCAGAACAGTGTACATCACTCTCACAACAGCGTTTGTTTTCATTCAAAGGCTTTATGATTTTTCCTATAATGGTGGGCCAGTCTCTAGTCAAAATACCCGGGCCAATTTTCTGTCCCAGTCCAGCCCTGTATGCAGCTCATCTGCAGTCTGGTGTTGCCTACATCTTCCTATTCAGAAGGCAGAATTTCTGAGTTCTGAGTACAATCGAAAGCACCACGACTGCAGTTTTTGTGTTGGATGTAAAAGGCGCACATGACGCTGTGACGTAGGCTAGAATCATGGCAGCAGTCAATAACGGTCCAGGCGTGGGATTTCTCTCGTGGAAATATGCACATTATCTTTTCCTTTCTATTGGTAGGTGGCACAGTGCACTTGTGGCAAGTAAGCAAGCTAGAAGACTGGCAAAGTTATGGAAGCAACACATTAACAAGAGAATTCTGAGTAAAACCAAAGTTACTTTCCCTAGTAACTAGTTACTTTGAAAGTAACGAGTAACTTGAAGTAACTGAGTTACTTTTGAGAGAAGTAACTAGTAATGTAACTAAGTTACTATTTTAAAGTAACTTACCCAACACTGGTTACAGCACCTGGCTGAACAGGGTCACAAAGTCTCACAGCACAAGCTGCAGCTGCGGAGTCATAAGGTTATCTATCTCGGACACACACTCACAGGCCAGGGCAAAACACTGCTGGGAACCAGAAAGCTGGCAGTGCAAAACACACCCAAACCAACAACAAAACAGCAGATGATGAGCTTTTTAGGCTTGTGTAATTTCTGTAGAGCTTGGATCCCAGAGTATGCACTGACAGCTCAGCCACTGCAAGATATGATCTATGGCAGAAACCTTGCTTTACGAGATACGATAACGTGGACGGTAGAGGCAGACACAGCATTTACTAACTTAAAGGTGGCTTTACAAACAAACATAGTCCTGGCACTGCCTGATTATGACAAGCCTTTCTCCCTGTATGTTGATGGGGGGGCTGGCTACATGAAGGCAGTTCTGACACAGGCTTTTGGTGAGTAACAGCGACCTCTAGCATTCTACTCATGTAAGTTAGACGCTGTAGTTTCGGGACTGCCAACATGTGTGCAAGCCTGTGCAGCAGCCGCAGAAGCAGTGAAGAAGTCAGCAGACATTGTTTTAGGGCACAAACTAGTTGTCAAGGTTCCACATGCTGTCACATCTATACTGCTGCAAGCCAATCTCTCTTACCTAACTCATGCCAGACAGCTATCGTATGTAGGCATTTTATTATCACAGTCTCACATCACATTGGAAAAATGTGGCACACTGAACCCAGGGACTCTAGTGCCCATACGGAAAAGAAATAGTAAAAACTTATATGTGATTACTCATGAAAGTGGCCACTTTCATGAGTAAATCATATAAGGCTTACATGATTTACTCATGAAAGTGGCCACTTTCGCATTACTTTCATACATTGTTTTAGTAAGTATCCAAAACATACAAGTTTCATTATATAATTTTTCAAGGGATCTTATATCTGTTTTCACTCTTATATGCTTTTCATACAAGTTTCACACAAGACAGATACAAACTTTATAAGATTTATATATATCTTTTCCATATGGGTGAGCACACCAGGTGATGGAGATCTGCACGCCTGCCACGCCGAATTAGACAAAGAGACCAAGCCCCGCCCAGATATCTATACTGAACCACAAGCTGGTTTTAGTGATGTTTTTGTGGATGGATCAGCCTCTAAAGACAACACAGGCCGAAATTGTGTGGGTTACGCAGTGACCAGAGACAGTAAGATAATAGAAGCAAAACCACTTTCTTCTTCATGTTCTGCACAGAGCGCTGAGCTGATAGCTGTGATACGCGCATGTCAGATGCACAAAGACAAGCGAATAAACATACATACAGACAGCCAGTATGTTTTCTCTGCTGTGCATCATTTTGCAAAAATTTGGCAAAACAGAGGAATGATTACATCAACCGGAAAACCGGTTCAGCATGCCAACCTGTTACAACACCTACTGACTGTAATACATTTACCACAACAACTCGCATTGTGTAAATGTGCAGCACACAAAACTGACGGCTCTTTCATTACTAGAGGCAACAACTTTGCTGACAGAGCAGCAAAACAGGCGGCACAAATGACAAACATTACATTGATGGCAGTGCACACACATCAGATTCCACTGGATGTGTTGAAAAATGAACAAAAAGCAGTGAGCACAGCCGAACAGACAAAATGGCTAAAACACGGTGCAGTTCTGACGAACGACTTAATGATGTGCTATGGCAAGCCAGTGTTGCCAAAATCTCTCCACAAAACAGCAGCATTAGTGACACATGGCTCAACGCATTTGTCAACGGGGGTAATGACTAGTATTGTCAACTCACATTTCTACACTGTAAATTTTGAAACCTCAGCAAAACAATTTGTCAGAACGTGCATGACGTGTCAAAAATATAATGCTCAGGGAAACCTAAGACCAAAAAGAGGCTGGTTTCCCACTCCACCTTATCCTTTTCACACAATTCATATGGATTTTATTGAGCTAAGCGAATGCCAAGGGTCGAAACACGCCCTAGTGGTTATAGATGTATTCTCAAAGTGGCCAGAAATCTACCCAGTGAAAAAGGCAGATGCAATTTCAGTAGCAAAATGTCTGTGCAATCACTTCATACCCACATATGGCATCCCAGCTTTGATACGATCAGACAACGGCACTCATTTTGTAAATGATGTCATCACCAAGGTCTCTGAAGCACTCGGTTTCAGCATAAAACACCATTGTGCGTATCACCCACAAAGTGCTGGCCTTGTAGAGAGAACTAACGGCACTATAAAACAAAGGCTCAGGAAGTGCATGGCAGAAACAGGAAGGCCGTGGCCTGAATGTTTGGGTTTAGTGAAAATGTGGATGCGCTTAACGCAGGGCTCCCAGAAACTAACTCCATTTGAAATCATTCATGGTAGGCCATTCCCACTGCCCATCACCAGTGAACCAATAGACAAATCAATCAGAGAAACCACATTAGCAGAATGGATGTCTAAGCTGTTGGAAAACAAAGAGATCATTGTACATAATCAACAACCTGATGATGTCTCTCCAGTGTCTTGCAGATTACAGCCCGGTGACTGGGTTCTGATCAAGGTGCTCCAAAGGAAAAACTGGAGCTCACCAAGGTGGGAGGGACCATACCAAGTTCTTCTCACTACACCTACCGCTTGCAAAATAGCGGAACGACCATCTTGGATCCATCAGAGCCACTGCAGGAGAGTAAATGAAGCCATCTAAACTCAGCCGACACAGGCTCGCCCAATTGTTGTGATCCTGCTCGGTGGAGGGATCAGCCTTTCTGGCCGAGAGTTCTACTCACAACAGGAGGGTGTGTTCTGCTGTCATGAGGTGTTGGCTGCTTATCACTGCAGCGGGCTTGACCATGGCCGGGCTCCTCATCTTTGTTTCCGTGAGGGACAACAAGTCACGCCATATGAAGAAAAGGCAGACACTGTATGACAAAGGAAAGCACACCAAGTTTCCCCATGGCTACGCCACTAATTTTTGGTGGCAGTTTATGAACACTACCGCTCACTTGAATAATAAAACTGACTGCTATGTATGTGCCCATATGCCCCTATCCTCGCAGACGTCAGGCCTATGGCCATACAGCATACCGGAAGATCGCAGTTGGTGCCTGTTGGGCCTGGCAACGCATCCAGGCTACGGTACTCTTTGGTCCAAGGCCAACTACAGCATCCCAGCAAACGCAACCTGGAGGTCATCGTCACTCCCGAATGTGAACTGTTCTGGACAGATCAACCTACTGACCTGGCCCCAAGTCTCAGACCCACTGCCTGATGTAATTCTACTAAACAAACTGAATGCAGCGCAACTGCCAGTATGTGTGATGAACAATGGATCGCGGGCAGTGGGGGAGCTGCCCGCTCACTTATGTAGATACATATACACTTTCTGCCCACCGAGGAATGAGAGGAAGTGTATGGCCTGTTCAACCAACACAACCTGTGCCAGAAACACGACGCTGATGAGCCTCAACTGTCGCTCCAACAACAGTTACCGGATGCCACTACAAACAAAGACTCAGTACCAGACAGGACGTGCACGGACGGCACCCAGCAGTAAAGGAACCAGAGTTTTGGCCGACTGGTACTTCCTATGTGGCAATAAGGCTTATCTGTCGCTCCCTGAGGGTTGGGGGGGTTTGTGCGCCCTGGTGCAGTTATCAGATCACGTCTTCTTCATGCAAAGTAGTGAACATCACCCCAGCAGCCAACGGAGACGTGAGGTGGGCATCGCCTCACTCAATTCTTTTGGAATTACAGTAGACACTGGAGTGCCGGGAGAGTTTCGCATCTGGGGAGGAGGAGTGAAATTCTTGCAGAGCTTGATCCCCGGCATTGGAGTAGCCGGGGTGCGGGAACATGTGGAGATCAACCGATATGCTCTGCTACGACACATCAACTTGACTAAGACCCTGGGCCCTGGACCCTTTTTACTGTATTTTCATTTGTTCTTTTATTCTTTTATTGTTTTATTCTTTTACCACATGATTTACATTTCTGCTATGCTAACATGCTAAAAAATTGCTAAACATACTTAATCAGTAACCTTTTCAGACAACTGTTGTACACATTTAAAATAAGTTAAAACAGGAGGGAATATGTTAGAGGAAAAATGATTCTATGTTTCTTTACCTTCTTTTAAATGTACAAAGATGCCCTCTGTCTGTGTTTAGATTAGTTTAGAAGTGTCTTTTAGACTTTCCCAGCAAGGACATATTGTTTCAGATTGTTTTATCTTTCCTAGCTCTCTGCTGACTAGACTAGCACCATATATGGAGTTGTTTTATTTTATTTGTTTATTATTTTCTTATCCTGTTCTCACTGTCTCTGTGATCTGTGCCTATAAAAAATGCCAAGCCACTGTCCATGGTGTGGGTTGTTCTCAGCAGCTCACCCGTGTACACGTTTAGCATAGAAAGTAACTTTGTCTCATTGTGTCTTTATTCCTCCTGGGTTTTTGCAGGGTTTTCTCCCAACAACTTCAGAGTTGTTTTGATGTGTGACGTATAACAGAACTATATCATACGCATCCGGCTTAATGCTTCAGATCTGCAGAGGGTTTAGCCTCATGCACATCCCTTTCCGGAAAATAATGATTGAATAAAATAATTATAAAGCTTTGAACACACTGAGTCGTGTTGTCTCTGTCCAGTAGAAGAATAAAAGAATCGGGTCGAATAGTAGCTACAATGACTACACTCAATCAAGACCGAGTGGATTCAGTGCAAGACACCGCACATGAGGACAGATGATCGGTTATCGATCTGAAGAAACAACTTGACTTACTCACAACAAAGCTCACCGATCTTGAGGACAGGGGTCGCAGGAATAACATCAGGCTTGTTGGCTTACCAGCCAATGACGGAGGGTTCCGATACAGTTGGCTACATTAAGGCCAATCTCCCCAAGTGGATTCCGTCACTGGAGGGGCGCAATATCAACATTGAATACTAATACCGCGATACTTATTTCTATATTTGTATATTTTATTTTCTCATTTTATAAGATAATTTCACTCAATTGGAAGGGTGTAGGATATACTTACCCACTTAATTTTTGTTGACTATGTGTGCACATCTGACACTGTAGTTTTTGTGTTGGAGTGGAAGGACCGGTCACGAATCAATCAGAAGTTTATGTTCTAGTATCTGGCAGGAATATGGTGGCCTTATATTTTACTGCACATCAACGTTCCTCTCTTGCTATCTTCACATTGGGACCATTCTTGGACATTTGTCACACCGATGCTACCATTGATTATTCTGCCACTTAATGTTAATGGTCTTAACTCCGCCATTAAGCGGACATATGTCCTTGAGTACCTTTACCGCAAAAAGGCTGACATTGCTCTAATTCAAGAAACACATCTGAAACAAGGTGATGTGGCCCGTTTTCAAAACAAACATTACAAACTAAACTCCTCTGCCCCAAATAAAACCAAGGGTGTCTGTGTCTTCCTGAAGAGAAAATTCTACCTTACCACCACGTATAGCACGACTGATGAAAACAGCCCGCTGGCACTTGTAACTGGCAGTATTTTAAATCATAAACTGATATTCATATCTGTATACTGTCCAAATGAACCAAACAGATTTTTTACTTATATTGCCAACACACTATTAGAATACAATGATCATTCCATAGTGTTGGGTTCAGACTTCAATGCCATCGTTAACCCCATTTTTGATAAATCTCATCCAGATGCAGTAGTTAATCTCTCATCTTCTCTGTTGAATGCACTTATAATAGATCTTAACCTCATTGACCTTTGGTGATGCAGAATTTCGACATTAGGAATTATACATTCTTTTTTAATAGACAAAAGACATTCTCTAGGATAAACTAAATTTTTGTTAGCCCTTCCTTAATTTCAGGTAATAAATCTATTTCTATTAAACCAATCTTTATATCTGATCACTCAGCTTTGTTATGCTTTGTCAGCTTTGTCTGCCCAATACAAAGACTAGGGCCCCCAGGCGGCGCTTTAATACGTCCCTATTAACTAACTATACTTTTCTCGGCCTGCTTAAGCTCCAGCTGAAGGATTTCTTAGATATCAACGCTAATGAGGATATTGACCCACAAGCCTTATGGGAGACTACAAAATGTTTCATTCGTAGCTTTTCCATCTTATTCTCCTCCATGCTGGCAAAACCAAAACTTGCTTGGGTGTCCAATTTAGAAAACCAAATAGAATCTTTTCAGAATCTGCAAAAACTTAGCCGGTCAGACGATCAGTCTACGCTCCTAGCTTCACTAAAAGAAGAATATGGTGCAATAAACTTGTCCAAAGCAGAGTTTATCTTGCATAGAACTAGACAGAAGTACTATTTTGAATCAGAGCGTCCTAGTCGTTTGTTGGCACTTATGCTTCAAGAATGTGAAACAAGGGCACATAGTCCAGCTATGACAGCTGCAAATGGTAAAATGACGACAAATCCTCAGTCTATTAACACCATTTTCTCGTCATTTTAAATCAGATAGCTTTCTCAAACATCTGGAACTACCTCATATTCCACAAGCAGATCAGGATGAGCTATAGAGGCCCCATTAATTCTAGATGAGCTGCATAGAGCGCTGAAAGACCCTAATAAAGGTAAATCACCTGGACTGGATGGCCTTCCGCCAGAACTATTTCTAGAACTTTGGGATATAATAGGCTCAGTCATGCTTGGCTCATTTAATTTTGCAATCCGGAACACGTCCTTCCACAGAATTCCGGAAAACAGCACTTATTACCCTTCTCTTAAAAAAGGGAAAGGACCCTCTTGAGTGCTCTAGTTTCAGACCAATATCTCTGCTCACAACTGATCTCAAAGTATTCACAAAAACCCTCACATTGCGCTTGGAAAGAGTTATGAACGTTTTAGTCAATGCAGACCAGACAGGATTTATCTGAGGGCAGCTTGCATCTGATAACATAAGACGGCTGTTACATATCATAGATGCCGCTAACAGCTATCAAAATCCATGTGTAGTATTCTCACTTGATGCAGAAAATGCCTTTGATAGGCTAGAGTGGGATTATATGTGGATGGTGTTAAAACACTTTGGGTTTAAGCAGAAATTTGTTGCTATGATTAAGACACTATATCACTCATCCCTTGCTAGTGTCTTAACAGGGGGCCTGATTTCTCCCCCGTTCACATTGCAGAGGCAGGGTTGCCCTCTCTCTCCTCTCCTGTTCTCCCTCTCTCTAGAGCCCTTAGTGCAAGCCATTAGACTGTCCACAATTTCTCCCATCAGAATTGGTGGTCAAAATCATATCATATCTCTGTATGCAGATGATATTATTCTGTTTTTAGACAACTATAAGACATCCATCCATCCATTAATTAAAAACTTTGACCATTTCAGTTCTCTATCTGGCTACAAAATAAACTGGTCAAAATCTGCCTTGATGATTTTGAATGTTAAAGCTACAAAAATTTCCTTACCCGGGTGTGTTCAGATCAAAAGCACTTTTACTTATTTGGGTATTTCAATTCATAATAGTATTCCAAAGATAAACAAGGACAATTTTACTAACAAGGACAATTTTACTACTATGCTAAATAAGATCAAATCTGACTTTCAAAGATGGGACAATTTAAAAACTTCACTTCAGGGTAGAATCAACGCAGTAAAGATGAACATACTACCATGGCTTAATTTCCCCTTTTTTTAATGTTGCCACTCTCTCCTCCTCCAACTTACTTTAAAGACATAAACTCTGCGGTGTCTAAATTTATTTAGAATGTCAAAAAGCTTAGGATACGTTTGTCAACATTGCAGAGTCCCAAATTGTTTGGTGGCCTGGCAGTACCAAACTTTGAGTTTTATTACTGGTCATTCCAAATCAGAGCGCTTAGTACGTGGGTCAAACCAGAGGCTACTACTGCATGGAAAATGATCGAATCTGCCAAAGCAGCACCGCATAGACTACAAGATCTCCTGTTTTCTAATATACCTGCCAAAACGCTCTGCAACCACAACAAATTTGGACTTGTTATTGCCAATTCTATACAGGTATGGAGGAAAACAGAATGACGGTTAGGTGCTCCAGTGAAATTTTTGTAAAGGTTCACCATACTGGCATAATATGAATTTACTATGTGGCAGCCAACCATTTGTTCAACCCTCTTGGTTTTCACTCAGGATATACCTTTTTGATGATCTATTCAATGCCCAAGGCCTTCATTCATTTCAGGACTTAAGGACACGTTTTTCCTTCCTGCATCTTCTTACTTTGTGTATCTGCAGCTCAGATCAGCTTTAACAACATATGGTATCCCCTGGGACTCTCCTCTCCCTTCTCATCCCATGCTGGAATGGATCTTGCCTAACTCTGGCAGACCCTCTGTTTCCAAAATCTACAACAAATTAGCCGAACATGGTATAAAGCCCCTGCCCATTGAATCTATTTGGGTCAAGGAAATGGGAGAACTACAGGTTAATATAGACTGGGATACAGTGTGGTCTAATCTGAGTTTGACTTCTAGGAACCTGGCACATCAACTAATTCATTTCAAAACCATACACAGAACATACATTACACCTACATATCACTGTCACATATGCAATGATTTGTCACCAGGCACATTCTTACACATGTTTTGAGACTGTCCAGTTATATCCAATTTTTGGGTCTTTATTAACTCTGTTATTTGAGGTGCTGGAAGTTTTTTATATTCCCAATCCTGGTCTTTGTCTCCTTAATGACACTTCTGAAATCTCCTTAAAACAAATAAAATGCAAAATGTTCACCGGATTCACATCCCCAAACAGGACAATTACAAAGCAATGGTTTAGTCTTGATGTTTGTATGGAATCATTCTGGATAAAATGTCTTATCTGTATCATTAATCTTGAACATACCACTGCAAAATTAAATAAAGCTGAATCCACAACTGTCAAAGCTTAGAAAATCTTCTCATCCAAATTTATTCTTTCTTTCCTGTCCCCATGCCTTGTGACCAATGTTTGCTTTGCTACTGCAGTTTACAGTTGTATGTCTGTACATACATGTCTTATTTTCTGTATCTTCACCCCCCAAGTACACACCCAGATACTTCAAACTACCTATTTTCCACTTTAAACCACCTGGAAGCTGCGGGAGCTCAGCAAATAAATCTCCTAACTTATTGACATCTTGCTGACTGCTAACAAAAACAACAATAATATCAGCAGCAGATGCAGATAAGCTAAACAACATCTTAAAACCTGCTAAAGACATCCCAGCAATAGAACATCTAACATTTAACATTGGTTCAATACACAGAGCACATAACATACCAGACAAGGAAGAACCTTGTCTAATACCTCTGGTTACTTTAAAAGGTTTACGCAAATAACTGTTTATTTTGAGTACACTTTCAATGTCTTTGTACAACACCATAATCTTGGCAATTAAATCCAGAGGTCACGGTGCTCAACTCTGTCAAAAGCCTTTTCTTGGTCCCGTACATCCCAATGAACTGGAGACCTCCAAAATATTTCTGACTAGTGACACATTACTAACAATAGACCTGCCTGGTGTCATGTATTTAATATATATATTCTTAGTGCTTATTGTCTGATTATATTGTTTTATGTGTGCCTTTATAAACCAGACCCAGACAAGACCAGAACTAGGTTAAGAGTGACAAGTTGCCCTGGCAACAGACTTTAGAAAGAGGAAGTGCAAAGCTGCACCTGAAATTTGACACAAAGAAAAGAGGAACTGAGTAAACGGAGTGTGTGTGTGTGTGTGTGTGTGTGTGTGTGTGTGTGTGTGTGTGTGTGTGTGTGTGTGTGTGTGTGTGTGTGTGTGTGTGTGTGTAACGTGCTGCAAAAATATATAACGAGATTCGCTGCTGCTGCCTCAGACTTGAGCTGGCGTTTCTGTGTGTGCTCAGTCTCCATTTCCGGGAATGTAAAAATAAAGATCATTTTTTGAGTTAGACCATTTTGAGCTGTTTGTCTTTCTTCGCTGCCAAAAGAATACAAAGAACCAAATGCAATAGGTTTGTGCTTGGTGGACAACCTGAATCATCACCTTCTTCAGCCTGTTTGCCAGCACTTTTGGCAGTATATTATCATCAGTGCACAATAAAGAGACAGGCCTCCAGTTCTTAATATCTTGAAGATCACCTTTCTTTGGTCACAGTGTTAGAACTGCTCTCCTGCAGCTCTGAGGTAAAGATCCTTCAGCAAAGCTCTCTTCAAAAACCTCCAAGACATTGTAAGAATAGACTATCATAGTATTAGGGATTTAGTTGTATTAACGATAGTAAAGCATTATATTCATTATTCATTAAGTAGGTCATAGGTCGAGCTGCTAAACATTCACACATATTACATAGAACTGGGAGAATAGGTCAGAGGTGTATGTAAGAAGCAGAGACGACACAGCTGCCGTTAGTGGGATGAGGATTTGGTAAGCCAAAGCAAGGAGAACACTGTGTGCGGAGAAGTGGGCTGCAAGGGCACGAGATAGGGAGGCAGGAGATAGAGAGGGACCAGCAGACCCCTAGATTGGAGAGACAAAGGTTGTTTATTTCTGTGTCATTCTATGCTGCTGGAATTGCCCCAGTGGATTTTGATGTTGGATGCTGAGCTGTAAAAATCTCGAAGTACATGTAATAAAATTAATTGATTAATTGATTGTTTATTTATTTAAACAGGAATTGAATTGAATATAACACTTTTTTATGATGCATTATACTGCTGATTTATAAGAAATGCTGTTTGCAGAGAATCATGGCCTTATTTGTCTGATTAGAAAGAGCAAAGCATACTGCACAGGAAGCCAAGGTCATAACTTAGGCTCACTGAGAGAGAGAAAAAATGTGAATGCTTAGTTTGGAGGGGGGCTGAAGCTATAAGAATGTGAGCAACAGTCAGACACTTCAAGATTTTGCCGGACACCCTCCTGCGCAAACACGGTGATTTGCTTCTTCCCATCGCCTACTATTCTTCTAAGCTTGACCCAGTGGCTGCAGGCCTTCCGTGCAGTCACCGCATGTGAAAAGGTTGTGCTTGCCTCCTGCGACATTGTTGAGTATTCCCCTTTGACCGTGCAGGTACCCCACGCAGTTTCTGTTATTTTGCTAGAGCTAAGAACCTCACACTTGTCTAAGGCTTGCTGGCTCAGGTATTCTTCTATGTTGCTTGATATGCCTAACATCACATTGAAGAGCTGCACAACACTGAACCCTGCCACTCTCCTTCCTACACAAGCGGGTGGTGAGCCACAAGGCTGCATTGCTGTGTTGGCCGAAACCTGTACACCTCGCGTTGACTTGCTATATGCTCCTCTTGGCAATTCGGAAATGGTGTTGTATGTGGATAGCTCCTCCTCACGTGATTCAGGAGGAACCAATTGGGTGGGTTTTGCTATGTGTTCTGATCATGACATTCTTGTGTCAGGCTCGCTGCCCAAGCATTTCTCTGCACAGACTGTGCAACTTGTGGCATTGACAGAAGCCTGTAAACTTGCTGAGGGTCATTCTATCACTATCTACACTGATTCTCGCTATGCGTTTGGTGTGGTGCATGACTTTGGCACCCTGTGGAGACATAGGAAGTTTCTGAAATGTAATGGATGGCCCATCCTGAATGCAGACCAGGTAGCAGCGTTGCTGGATGCCTTCTTCTACCTGCTCGCATTGCTGTGGTGAAGTGTGCAGCACATACAGGTAATACTGACTGTGTCACAAGGGGAAATCCTGCCGCTGATGCCAAGGCGGGGGGGGGCTGTCTTTTCAGCTTGTTTTAGCTTCATTGCCCACTCCTGACCTTACTGACTTTTCTGCAGTGCAGTCTTTTGCCTCTCAGGCAGAGAAAGATCTCTGGTGTAGATTTGGCTGCACACTGATGCTATCTGTTTGGCATTTTTCTGACAGCCGCCCATGCCTGCCTAAGCATTTTTTCCCTTGGTTTCTTAAGTGGGCACACGGGTTGGACCATGTGTCCAAAGGGGGGATGCTGCAGGCAGTAACAAAGCTGTGGTTCACAAAAGGCTTTTCTGCAGCAGCTGGACACTTTTTTTGTATAAAGTGTCTCATTTGCATGACCAATAATATGGGACGTACAGCTCATGTAGACATCCATGTAGACATGGATTTTATTGAACTAACACCATCAGAGGGAAAGAAGTATTGTTTAGTGGTGGTGGACATGTTTTCCAAGTTTAGGTTTAGGTTGCGAACACATTGTGTATATCACCCACAATACGGAGGTGCCGTGGAAAGAGTGAATTGCTCTTTGAAAACAAAATTGGCAAAGTGCTGTGAAGAAACTGGGCTTTCATGGCCAAAAGCACTCCCCCTTGTGTTAATGCACATACGCATGCGGGCCAGACCTCCAACACATCTCAGCCCTTATGAGGTGTTGTATGGGTGCCCTGCTATAGTGGGGGCAGAGCCTCCAAAGTGGTGAGCCATGTCCACAGAACTGTGTGACAGTGAAATGATTGTGTATTGTCAAAATCTCTCTAAGACTCTCTCGCAGATACACCAAAACGTGAAGGCAGCCATGCCTAAACCAGCAGAAGGACGATTGCACCCGTTTAAGCCAGGCGACTGGATGCTGGTGAAAGATTTCAAGAGAAAGCACTGGAAGGCAAGGTGGTGGCTCAGTCCATTCCAAGTTCTGCTGACCACGCAGACAGCGGTAAAGGTTGGGGAACGAGTTACCTGGATCCACGCCAGTCACTGTAAGCTGTTTCCAGAGGAAACGCCTGGGGAGGCGGGAGAGCGACCAGGTGAAACATACGGGGCAGAATGATCCCCGCACCTCATCCAGGCAGTACGCAGTCCAGCCTCTAATTGCAACAATGCGTCATACTGAGAAGCAGCTCATCATTGGAGTGGCCCTGCTGCTCTTCACCGGGCTGATGATTGCCCTGTTGTGGAGCCTCTGGGGTGATCTGCAGCTGGAGGCGACTTCTCAACCCAGACGAGCGCAAGCGGCAGGAAACGGCGGACCTCATACCAAAGTGGTGGTCACCGCAGCAAAAGAACAATTGACAGTTGCAGAGTTTGATTTGTGTGATGTAATAGGATATTATGGTAGCCAATGTGTTTACCGGGCATATACCGCAGCATAGGATTAGCAATTCTGATTACTGGTTTCCGACCTGGTATCGGGTTCTTTGGAGCATGGGACCAGGTGGTTGGACAGCGACCCCAAGGGTAGGTAGTTTTAATGCATGGGCGTAGATGTATTTCTCACTGACTAGGGCTGAGGTGGGAGGAGACGCAGCCACAGGAAAGGTGAAACCATTGATTTTAACAATAAAAAACACAACAAAACTTTGTTTTGACATAAGTTGTGAAAGCAGCGGATGGACTTATTTCAACTTGGCGGTAGATGTCAGGGGTGCAGATCCACTGGGGTTGTTCAGTGTGAAATTTGGGATGGCCACACCAAATGCAAAGGTAACCAAGAATGCAACCTCAGCACATGCACCTGTGGAGCTGTCAGGACATCAGTTAGTAACTTATTTAAACATAACTGGACCTGAGGACGTGGTGCAAAAAGAGACAGGTTATGTATAGCTAAGAATGTTTGGCTGGATTGGATAACTTGCATAGCTGGAGGGCATTATACAGCAGTTGTTTTTTTTGCTCTCAATTTTGACAGCCCTATTAAAGATTAATATCAGTCTTTACATGCTCAAGATAGCTTTTCTTTAAATTATTTAATTTTTAACACTTTTGCAACTTTGTACTTTTGTGTTACTCGCAGCAACAACTCCACCTCATTGTTATTCCATTTAAAAAACTTTTCCTCGATCTTTTGCCGCGATGTTTCAACGAGCCGGAAAATAAATGGCTGACAGAAATGGGGCAGGTCAAATCTTCTTACGCTTCACGCATGTGCAGTACTGGAACGTAAGCGTGTCAATGTGGACACACAACTCTGTGAAAACAACTGAAAACGATAGTGTGTACGCGGAGCGTTTTCAGACGAAAATCTATCCGGGCTAGTGTGGACGTAGTCTCAGTACCCTCTACCCAGTAGTTAAGAAGAGTGTTACTTCCCCTGTGTTTTCTCCTAGGGCCGGAAACTACACATGTTTGACCAGAGTAAGTGTTACCCTAATAGGCATTCAGGTGAGTCATGGTGTGATAAGGTGACAAATGTTACTGAATGGGCAAATATGAGCAGCATTAATGTTGCTCGTGGTGACCTGTTCTGGTGGTGTGGTGACAAGATTCTGAGGGACACCCTACCACGTGGCTGGTCAGGAGCTTGTACTATTGTAAGATTGGCACTTCCTATAGTGATCTCATGCTACTGCAGAGACCCATATGGGTAGGACCCGCAGAGCCACGTCAAAATATTTAGATTTAACTAAAAACTCCCCAACTTACATAGATGCTATAGGTGTTCCTAGAGGTGTTCCTGATGAGTATAAATTGGCCAACCAGGTCGCAGAAGGGTTTGAGTCCATCTTTCTATGGATAACCCCAAATAAGAATGTAGATGGATAAAATATGTTCATTATAATATTCAGCGACTGGCTAATTTGACACGGGATGCAGTGGCAGACCTATCTGAACAGCTGGCCGCCACTTCCCTAATGGCCCAGCAAAATAGGATGGCCTTGTATATGCTTTTGGCTGAGAGGGAGGGTGTTTGTACTATGGCAGGTCCTCTGTGTTGTACTTTCATCCCCAATAACACAGCTCCAGACGGCTCTGTAACCAGGGCACTGGAAGGGTTGAGGACACTGTCCACCCAAATGATAGAGGACTCTGGTATAAATAATCCCTTGGATGACTGTTGTTGTTTTTTTTTTTTGCAATTATTTTGGTAAGTATAAAGCCATAGTGGTGTCTTTGTTGATGTCCATAGCCACATTTTCTGCCATACTTACATGTTGTGGCTGTTGTTTCATCCCGTGCCTTCACACCCTATAGTGCATAAGTTGATCACAACTGTGCTGACAAAAGAGGATGAGACTCCTAAATTTCAGGCTGAAGATAGGGACAGTGATGAGGTTAGTGAGAGTGAAGATGAGCATTAAGGTGTGAAATTGATCTGTGCTTTTGTGGGGGGGTTTCTTTTTCTTCCTTCCTGACCTATAGAATGATGCACATTGTGAAATCTCTTTTGAGAGTACAATCGTGTTGATGTTATGTACAGAAGTTGGGAAAGAAATTCCTATGTTTGATTAATATTGTGATTTGATGGGGTTGTTATCACAAAGGGGGGAATTGTACTGGAAATCTCTTTATTTTATGTATTAATTGCATCACTTTAGTAATAGTAGTAATGCTTTCTCAACTCAATGTAGAATAATCACTCTTGACACCAGTTGTATGCATGTAAAATGTTATTGGGTGGGCCACAAGGTTTATTGCCTTCTCACAGCGAACCCATTGAAGACTTAAGGGTCTCCAGACATCCTGTTCTAAAGGAGGTGACAGTTGGTGACAGTTGATCTGTCTTAGACTAGGAGAGGGTCAAGGATGAGCTGGACTGAAGAGACTGAAGAGGTGTAAAAGGGTTCAGGGTAGTGTCTTTCCTCAGAAAAACTGGTTTGATCTGAACCTTTTTCTCCACTGCAGTGTTTTTCTTTTCTTTTTAACCTAACTTCAGAAGACATGCTCACCTGGTGGTGCAATTTTATATGAGATTTTACACGACAGCAGGTTTCCCAACCTTGTAAACAGTACCCTTGCACAATTACTGAAACTTGCACCACTGACGAACAATCGCCTGCGAGTCCATGAGCATTGATCACCATTAATTTATCAAAGACCACTCATCAGTGACCATTGGGTGGAATAGTAGCTCATAGTCAAAGTAGTCATTTATTTTAATGGAATCTCTTCCTTTCTTATGTCGTCATCTATTTTCTGAGCACCCTAATTGCACAGCAAAGGTAAGGTAGAGGCCATTTCCATTAAGAGATTTGATTGGGAATTCCAGTCTCAGTAATAAAAATTAACGAATTGGCTCATGTCAGTGCTCACTTACTACCAGGTACATGCCCAGTATGCCAGAAAAATAAAAAATAAAAAAACCCTGTATTTTAACAAACTCAAAATTCTGTAAATGAAAATACAGTAAATGAAAAATACTAAAAATCTTGCTACTGTAGACGTTGGGGGGAAAAAAGCTGTAAAAAAGTTACAGTAAAAACAAAGTTACAGTAAAAAGTAGCTATATTGTAACAGAAATTTCAGTAAAGTTACTGTAAATACATAAGAGCATATTGCTCTTATGCATAACAGCAGTAAGCATGCAGCAATCAGTAAGTCATTAATCAAATTTTCAACTCTACATTACGTCTGTTTACACTGTAGAGTTGGATCATTAGACAGATATATTGGCTAGGTGTAATGGTTTTTCAAGTACATTCTGGCTCTTATTTTACTCCAACAAACATTATATTTGTAACAAATCTAACAATTCACTGTGATAATTTTTTTGCAAGTTGTTTTACTCATTAATTGTATTCCAAAAAATAAGAGATGTCTAACTGAGGCAGGAATAAGCACTCCCACTAGTGTAGAAAGGCAATTTAAAGAAAAACGGGTACAGATACAAGACGAAACAAACAAGATTTAGCAAAGTCTTGCAAAATAGTTCTTGGATGCTTACCAGAGCTCTGTGAATGACCATCTGAAAAATGGAACACAAAGATAAACATGATAAACCAGTATATTTAAAAAGATATGTGAAAATTCAACTTGGACCTACTCTCTTGTCGAAAGTGATTTTGTTGTTGTTGTTGTTGTTGTGAGCAGTTTCGATTAGAGCTTGGTAATAAAGGGGTAATTGTAGGGTAACAAGGAAGAATGTAATAATGTGGTAATTTCTAAGTTATTACAACTGCCAAAGTAATAACCACTTAATATCCAACTTATATCATTATAGCAACACTGGTAACAGTTGAGTAATATTAGGCTGAAATGTATGTAATTTGATAACAACAGCTCAGCAAAATGAAAAACTCCCTGTTTATATAATAACATTTAATTTAACTTGGCCGTTGTTCAGCCCCTGTTGAAAGTTCAGACTTCACAGTATACATCAGTTTTTAAATTTTAATGACAGAGTTCTGATTTCTTTTTTTTACATAAGCCATGGATTTTTCTAAATACTATTGTTTTGTCTTTGTTTTGTTTTGAAAGCATTTTTTAAGCACAGTGCGAAAACAGTAAAGAAAGAAAAAAAGCCACCTCTTTCCTATTGGTTGAAAAATGTACCATGTCAACCAATTTTTAAAAAAGTCAACATGTGGGATTTGGTTGTTTAGGACGAGGGGAAGGTTTTGGGAGTGACAATAACAGCAGTGAGACAGAGCAAGCGAGTAAGAGAGAGTTTTGAGATGTGGGAGATTTGTGACGTTTAGCGTGGAGTGTATAGTTAGTGTGTTGTGTTGTCTTGTGTAGTTAGTGTGTTGTGTAGTTGTTGTTTTGTTTTGTGTGTTGGTGAGGGCACCAATGAATGTCAGAAAGGCAGATTGCAGTGCAAACACTTTCTCTAGGTGGATAAGAGGACTGATACACCTCCTTTTAATGGCACAAATATTTTGTGGGGCATCTTATTGTGACACCTGATTGTTCTCTTCTGTACCAAATTAAAAAAAAAAAAAACAAATGTCACGTGTACTGGCATCATTTTTAGATAGATAGTTGTATATGTTTACTAAATGTGTGCATACGATTTCAAAATGTACAATTTATATTTGCATTTCAAGTAATAAAAATGATTTACTCACCATGTCTGTGGGCTTTTACTCAAAAAAATACTTTTATGATTTTATGTTTTTTGTGTGATTTCAGATCAGTTTTGTTAACACAGTATGTCAATGAAAACAGCTAAATTCAGACACGTGAGGCTGCTGAAGAAGGATACCAAACGAGGCAAGGAAAAATAAAATAAAATAAAACAATTTGAAGGTGAAATGCAAATGTAAAATCAAAAGGAATCAAAAATGGCCAGTTATATTTTGGACCTCAGAGGGTTAAGCAAAGAAATCGTGAAAAATTAGGTTTAAATTTTTGTTTATGACAGTGAAGATTTCTGACATTTTGTGTAAATTTAAGCATTTTACACTTTTCTTCTAACAACAAAAGTGTGAAACTTCAATTAGACTTGTTTTTGTTAAGTAACCACCCCATGTTGTGTAGCTTTCTAGATTTTAGACTTATTGGGCTACATATTTATTTATTATACAGGCTATACAGTACATAAAATCAGAATTTGCATGTTTTATGTAACTAGTGTTTAATGATGTTGGCTACACAAAATAATTACTTATAGACTATATTTATATGAAAAACATGTATACTTACTGTATTTGAATCATTTTAACCATATGAAACCACCTGTGTATGTTTAAAATAAAAAAAGGCTTGGATTTTGCCACTCCATTTGATTTCCTTGCCACCCTAAGAAAATTTGTCTAGATCTGCCCTTGAGACAGGACTCAAATTACGGCAAGGGCCGTAACCGGCGTTTTTGCATTTTGCAGAGCTGTTTCCTGGTTATTACACAGAAACTACTAGAAATATTTTCAGGTAATAACCACACTTCTTTAAGTTAGCATTAATAGGTAATTAATATGTTATTAAATGGAAACAGGCGGTTTTGTACTTTGCAGTGCACTTTCCTGCTGATCACACAGAAGTTACAGAAGGTAAATGAGTGGTAATAACATTTTAAAAATTACCATATTATGATGTTTTTCTTTCTTCCTTGTTACCCAACTATTATCACTTTATTACCGAGCTGTATTCCTATACTATAACCACCAGTTTTTAGGTTCTTATTATCCTATTTCATAAATTTCAGGGTAATATCACTCAACTGTAACCAGTGTTGCTACCATGATATTACTTGGATATTAAGTGGTTATTACTTTATGGGTTTTTTTTGTTACCTCTTTATTATGGCTGTAGAAAGTGCAACCTTTTTTTAATTAATATTTTACAAACTCTATTAAAATTACTACTATAATACCAATTTCAGCATTATAATATCTATTGAAATATTTTAGATGAACCACAAACAAGTCTTAATTGAGAAAACTTTTAGTATTCCAACTTTACAGCAATCATTCAGATAACATTACTGATTTACAAACCAGTTATAATAAACAAAGTTATAATAACTAAAATTAAAAACAAAAAGAAAACAGATGCCAATTACTTGCTTGTTAGATTCGAAAATATGTAGGGTGTTTCAAATAATAGGTTGCAAGCAATCCAGGCATGTTAACATATTTGCTTTAGGTGACAAATATAAAAAATAAAAAAAAACATGTCTTATCCTGGTACAGGAATGGTAACTCATTTTATATTGAGTGTCACATTCTACAAAACTCATCTTGCGTGTCATCATGCGACAGTACCAAGATATTATATATACAAATATTACATTTTTAAGTATTCATAGTGCTTAAAGAGATGAATGTAAACTTCCAAATAACATTGTACTCTCTCCATTCTTAGGCTAAGTAATAAGACAAATGTTTAATAATATTTACATTTCTTTCTCACCTTTGCAAAAGAAAATGATCATCACAGAGAAACAGCACACAAACCACTGAAGAGCCATCGCTAACTACCCCTGTTTCCATTTGACTACAGGTATTAAACACTGCAAACTTGCTCAGCTCCACCCCCCCACCCCCACCCACCCACGTTCCAAAAAATGCCGACAGGTCAAAAGTCTTGAGGCCCGTGTTCATACACTCCAAGAGCACATTCTTTATATTCTTTGTGTTAAATGTGAAAAACTAAAAACACTGAGAAATATGTTGTTTTGCTTCCACAACATGTCAGACCCATAGAAGCAAGGATGCAGGAGCCTTTGAGAACCCAGTGGAGATGTCAAATGGCAAGTGGCTATGGGACATCAGTGGATCCTTTGTGTCCAGTGGGTTACAGGTTTGAAAGAGTTTTAAGAAGGTGCCTTGGGCTCTGTACTATATTTGAGAGCAGATGTCACAGGTTGACAGCTTTCATTAGTTTACATGGTTCTCTGTTAAGAGCACAAAATAATAATGTAAGATTAGCATCTCTATATAAACAGTTTCAAAACAATTAATTTTGAAAATTAAAAGAAATGTTTTATTATTTAATCGTTTATTTAGTAGAGTGTTGGAGGAGCATGTGAGTGATTCTGTTTTGCAAATGTGGACAAATGTACTGATGATAAAAGAGGGAAAATAATGGTTTGTGAATTTATGGTGAAAACTGACTTACAGCAGGAGGCTATGATGATAATTATGTGAGGCTGATTCTAGAAGAATATGCAGTACTCAGACTTTTAGTAGAACTCAGATGACTCATCCTTCTCAATCAAATATACTGGGATAGAGAAAGAATAGTGACTGACAAAGAGTGATGAATGGGAACGTTTTTCTCCATATATGTGTGTGTGTGTGAGATTTGGAAATAAATTTTAGTGGCATGTAGTATAAACCATTCAAGAACTGAATCTTTATCCTCGTGGTTTTACCACCGCTTGTCTTTTTTCTGTCACACAGTAAAATTTGTGATTTACACATTTGTCCTGGAACTGAAACTCAGTTCAGCTGTACTTTGATTCATGATATATTTTTTCCCTTGCATTGATGGAAAGTGACAAATCATACCAACTTTGAAGAATTATAATTTCACCTTGTGTTGCACAGCAAGTTTTGAGATACAATATTGCACAAAAAAATTGAGCATGTACATTGAAACTCTGACACTTATCAAAAATTACTTTGAAAGAAAAGACAGTGGGTAATTTTAAGCTCACATAGAGCACTTTCATAACCTTTGGATTATGGGTCTCCAGCCTTGGGCTGTGTACTGTATTTTGCAACAGATGATGTAACAGAGTTGATACATTTCGTTAATTTGCATGTTAGTTTGCAAATAAACATCTGATGTACTACCATCCTCTCTGATGCCCCCGGCATGGTCCAGATAAGCACAAAGCAAGATTATGATCTGGTTTCTTTCCAGTGAACAAGGCAGCCTCGTGGCCACTGCCATTTGTGATAATAGTGGTCTCTTCTTTTTTTTTCTCCAATGACCCTTGCAGGGCTCCGTAAAAACATGCTTGAAGAAATTGTTTTTATTTCTGAGTCTGAGAACTCAAACCTTCAAATGATAGTCTTTTTTTGGAAGTAACAAAGCAAAGTATTAAAAGAATTCACACACACACACAAAAACCGAACAGAAATAGATTCAGTAATTTAAGCTGGAGATTGTTAAATATCAACACTTGGCCGAATTCTTTTGATTCCTCAGAGGCATCCGAGGGAAGACACAACACTGCTCAGTTGACCATTTAGCACTTTGTTCTCTTACACAATTGCTTCTAAAAGGGAGATGCGTCCTGCATGACACGTTGCTGCAGATCTCAAAATGGAGACGGCCCTTGACAGTTTTATTACTGGGCACCCTGTTCTAGTCTAAACAACAGCATTTCAGTAAGTTTCCACTACAAGATGGTTAGTTCCCTGTTATTTACTGCTCTGTAGGGCGAGAGTCTACAAGTGAAGGCCACATATTCTAATGTCTAATGCCTTTATTATTTAGGGCTTTGTCCACTTAATACTACACTATATGATTATATGGCCGTTTTGATTAATATGAGATTAATGTAAGGTACAGTATTAAAGCACTTCAGATAATACCATTCTAACATCCCCTCTTTTGATTTGCCTCCATGGCAGATCAACACTACTGCAAATCATCAAACACTCCAAGAGCACATTCTTTATATTCTTTGTGTTAAATGTGAAAAACTAAAAACACTGAGAAATATGTTGTTTTGCTTCCACAACATGTCAGACCCATAGAAGCAAGGATGCAGGAGCCTTTGAGAACCCAGTGGAGATGTCAAATGGCAAGTGGCTATGGGACATCAGTGGATCCTTTGTGTTCAGTGGGTTACAGGTTTGAAAGAGTTTTAAGAAGGTGCCTTGGGCTCTGTACTATATTTGAGAGCAGATGTCACAGGTTGACAGCTTTCATTAGTTTACATGGTTCTCTGTTAAGAGCACAAAATAATAATGTAAGATTAGCATCTCTATATAAACAGTTTCAAAACTATTAATTTTGAAAATAAAAAGAAATGTTTTATTATTTAGTCGTTTATTTAGTAGCGTGTTGGAGGAGCATGTGAGTGATTCTGTTTTGCAAATGTGGACAAATGTACTGATGATAAAAGAGGGAAAATAATGGTTTGTGAATTTAGTAGCAACTCAGATGACTCATCCTTCTCAATCAAATATACTGGGATAGAGAAAGAATTAGTGACTGACAAAGAGTGATGAATGGGAACGTTTTTCTCCATATATGTGTGTGTGTGTGAGATTTGGAAATAAATTTTAGTGGCATGTAGTATAAACCATTCAAGAACTGAATCTTTATCCTCTTCTGTTTTACCACCTCTTGTCTTTTTTCTGTCACACAGTAAAATTTGTGATTTACACATTTGTCCTGGAACTGAAACTCAGTTCAGCTGTACTTTGATTCATGATATATTTTTTCCCTTGCATTGATGGAAAGTGACAAATCATACCAACTTTGAAGAATTATAATTTCACCTTGTGTTGCACAGCAAGTTTTGAGATACAATATTGCACAAAAAAATTGAGCATGTACATTGAAACTCTGACACTTGTCAAAAATTACTTTGAAAGAAAAGACAGTGGGTAATTTTAAGCTCACATAGAGCACTTTCATAACCTTTGGATTATGGGTCTCCAGCCTTGGGCTGTGTACTGTATTTTGCAACAGATGATGTAACAGAGTTGATACATTTCGTTAATTTGCATGTTAGTTTGCAAATAAACATCTGATGTACTACCATCCTCTCTGATGCCCCCGGCATGGTCCAGATAAGCACAAAGCAAGATTATAATCTGGTTTCTTTCCTGTGAACAAGGCAGCCTCGTGGCCACTGCCATTTGTGATAATAGTGGTCTCTTCTTTTTTTTTTTCTCCAATGACCCTTGCAGGGCTCTGTAAAAACATGCTTAAAGAAATTGTTTTTATTTCTGAGTCTGAGAACTTAAACCTTCAAATGATAGTCTTTTTTTAATCAGCAAGTCTCTGCCAATTAAATTCACAGGGACGTGTGCTGAAATCACATACGGATGTGTAAATACATTGAAGGACATATCCTGGTCAAAAATGACTCCAAGGTTCCTCACAGCGTTACTGGAGGCGAAGGTAATGCCATCCAGAGTAAGAATCTGGTTAGATACCATTTTTCTAAGATTTTCAGGGTCGAGTACAATAACCTCAGTTTTATCTGAATTAAGAAGCAGAAAGTTAGCAGCCATCCAGGTCTTTATCTCTTAAAGACATTCCTGCAGTTTAACTAATTGGTGTGTGTTATCTGGATAGATAGAGCTGGGTGTCATCTGCATGTTCTAATCGCTCTAATAGGATATTATGGTCAACAGTATCGAATGCTGCACTAAGGTCTAGCAGGACAAGCACAGAGATGAGTCCACTGTCAGAGGCCATAAGTAGATCATTTGTAACCTTCATTAAAGCTGTTTCTGTGCTGTGCTGAGCTCTGAAACCTGACTGAAACTCTTCAAATAAACCATTCCTCTGCAGATGATCTGTTAGCTGTTTGACAACTACTCTTTCAAGGATTTTTGATATGAAAGGAAGGTTGGAGATTGGCCTATAATTAGCTAAGACTGCTGGGTCTAGAGATGGCTTTTTGAGTAAAGGTTTAACTACAGCCAGCTTGAAGGCCTGTGGTACATAGCCGATTATTAGAGATAGGTTGATCATATTTAAGATCGAAGAATTAATTAATGGCAGGACTTCTTTGAGCAGTTTTGTAGGAATGGGGTCTAAAAGACACGTTGATGGTTTGGAGGAAGTAATTATTGAAGTTAACTCAATAACTTAGCCTCCGGACTAAGACCACCAGGTACCGGAACAGCTTCTTCCCCACAGCTGTCAGACTCCTGAACTCTGCCTCCTGACATCTGACCCACGTTAACATATGGACTGAACATACACACACCCACAATGGACAACTGTACCCTCAAACACACAATAATAACATGGAGTGAACCACCACTCACAACCACTAGCACTTTATATAGCCTCTGTAGAAACTATCTACACCCTCACTTATCTTAACTGCACTACTGTATAGCTCTGTGTAAATAATCATTCTGTACATTCGATAATCTTTAATCCTACAACTGTTTACAACTTGCATAGTTCCTATTTCTGTATAGCTGTATATCTCAGATTCTGTAAAGTTATTTATTTCATATTCTGTATAGTTTTTCATATTTATATCCTGTTCATAGCCTGTACATAGCTTGTACTCACTACAGCCTGTACATACTTATAGTTATAGAATATTCACAACATACTTCATACCGTGTACATTATAACATACCATAATAGACCCATTTCTGTAATATACTTTCATATCTATACTATTGCTAATATATATTGTAATATATCTATATCACTAAAGCACTTCTGGATGGATGCAAACTGCATTTCGTTGCCCTGTACCTGTGCATGTGCAATGACAATAAAGTTGAATTCTATTCTATTCTATTCTAGAAAGATCAATTGGAGAAAAAGAGTCTAACTTAACATCAATGGTACTAAGAGTAGCTGGAGATGATATTACATCTGTGGGATGATTACTGGTAATTTTTTCTCTAATGATAAAAATTTTATTTGTGAAGAAGTTCATGAAGTCATTACTAGTTAACGTTAAAGGGATTGTTGGCTCAAAAGAGCTCTGACTTTTTGTCAGCCTGGCTACAGTGCTGAAGAGAAACCTGGGCTTGTTCTTATTTTCTTCAATCAGTGATGAATAGTAAGATGTTCTGGCTTTGCGGAGGGCTTTCTTATAAAGCAGCAAACTATTTCTCCAGGCTAAATGATGATCCTCTAGATTTGTGACACGCCATTTCCTCTCCAGATTACGAGTCATCTGCTTTAGGGTACGTGTTTGAGAATTATACCACGGAGTCAGGTACTTCTGATTTGAGGCCTTAGTTTTCACAGGAGCTACAGTATCCAGAGTCGTACGTAGTGAGGAGGTGAAATTATTAACAAGATAATCGACCTCTGTTGGGGTAGCGTTCAGATAGCTGCTCTGCTCTATGTTGGTACAGGGCATTGAAGATGATAACAGTGGGTGGATTATATTCTTAAACTTAGTTACAGCACTTTCAGAAAGACATCTACTTTGATAAAGTCTACTCTCCACCGCTGTGTAATCAATTATTGTAAATGTAAATGTTATCAGGAAATGATCAGACAGGAGAGGGTTTTCAGGAAACAATGTTAAATGTTCAGGTTCTATGCCATATGTTAAAACAAGATCTAGAGTGTGATTAAAGTGGTGGGTGGTTCTTATACATTTTGAGAGAAACCAATTGAGTCTAATAACAGATTAAATGCCATGTTGAGGCTGTCATTTTTAGCATCTACATGGGTGTTAAAATCACCCACAATAATTATTTTATCTGAGCTCAGAACTAAATCAGATAGAAAGTCTGAGAAATCAGACAGAAACTCTGTGTAAGGCCCAGGTGATAGATGATAACAAGTAAGACTGGTTTCTGAGTTTTACAGCTGGGGTGGACGAGGCTAAGCATCAGGCTTTCAAATGAATTCAAAGTCTGTCTTGGTCTTTCGTTGATTAATATGCTGGTGTGAAAAATTGCTGCCACACCGCCCCCTCGGCCTGTGCTTCGAGATTTCTGGTAGTTAGAATGGCTCGGGGGTGTTTATTCATTTAAACTAACAGAATCATCCTGCTGCAACCAGGTTTCTGTAAGGCAGAGTAAATCGATTTGTTGATCAATTATTAAGTCATGTACTAACAGAGACTTGGAGGAGAGAGACCTAATGTTTGTACTGTACTGTATTTGGCAGATGATGTCTGCAGATGAAGTTGTCATCTTTCATTAATTTGCATTTTTCCCTGGTAAGCAAGCAAAATAACAGCCAGATTACAATCTTGTTTCTTATCTATGTAAACATCTTCAAATGAAACTATAGAAAAGCTTGAGGTAATGGTAGAAATGTTGCTATATATGTTGTGTTGCCCCCACAAAACGTTTCCATAAGGAATTCAAAAGTTGACAAAAAATGTAACACAACATAAAGATCATAGTTTAGATTGTACCATAAAATTTTAAATATACACTCCTGGATCCAGTTTACAGAGAGCCTCAAATGGAGCTGCCGTCTCAAATGCCCCTGGCATTTCCTAGATTAGCTCTATGCAAAATAATCATCTATTTTCTTATCTCTGTGAACAAGGCATCTTTGTGGCCATAGTTAATTCTGGATACCAGTCATAGTTCACATTTGGAGGGAGGTGTGGCAAAAACAAAAACAAATTTCCCACGTGTGGGACTAATAAAGGTTATCTTATCTTATTTGTTCACGTTGCTTTCACGTGCTTATTTGTTTTGTTTGTAAATGGAAAATGGCCTGTATTTGTATAGCGCTTTAGTTGGTCCCGAAGGAACCCAAAAGCGCTTTACACTACATCCACCCATTCACACACACATTCACACACTGGTGATGGCAAGCTACATTGTAGCCATAGCTGCCCTGGGGCGCACTGACAGAGGCGAGGCTGCGTCACTGGGCCCTCTGACCACCACCAGTAGGCGACGGGTGAAGTGTCTTGCTTACAGATGTGTGTCTTACTTCACTCATTTAACATTCAAGGGAAAGTGTTACTATAAATAAAGATGTATTCAAATTCAAAGTCTCCTAATCTAATGGGACATAAGATCACTGAATGAAAAATGACAAAATCATGCTGTTGTGGAGGTATATAAAGACGGCAGGAGAGGTCTCAGTGTCTCACTCCAACTTTATTAACTGACTCACCAGAACTGAGAGAACTGGCAGAGGAAGGTCCATCCTGTGAACGACGCTGGTGAAGGTGAGCAGGAAAGGTAGGAGGAAGTTCAAACGCCGGTGGTTGGGGGGGTAGTCCTGGGGGTAAAACCAGAGTCTGGTAACCCCGTGGAAGGAGGGCGGCCATGGCGCGGGACCTGGGCCGGCACTACATGACTGTCCGGAAGAATATGTGCAGGTTTAAGTCTGTCAACACACACAATCTCCCTAAGACCCCCAAAAAATCCAAAACAAAATGTTTCTGGCCTGGTTCGATAACCCTAAATGGGCCGTTGTACAGCGGTTGCAGCGTTGTCCTGTGACAAAAACAACAAACAACAAACAAAGACAACAACAAAAACAAACTTAGCAGTCTCTAAAGTCTTTGGAACAAAAGTGTCAGTCAGGCAATGGTGCACCAGACCAGGAACTAGAGATGGACCGATCCAATATTACGTATCGGTATCAGTCCGATACTGAGCTAAATTACTGGATCGGATATCGGAGAGAAATAAAAAAATGAAATTCGATCCATTAAATATCAAAAAAGCACCTCACAAAACTTGCGACATGGCAAAACTCGGCCATAACCTTATCATGGCGGAGCAGCATGCGTCACCTGATAGAGCAGCTGTGGTGGTGTCGGTGGTCTGGTTGAGTATTTGGAGCCTCGCTACCAAACCAGCATTTCATCTCCGAGGAAGTTATCCCAGAGAGAAGTAAAGCAAGTGTGTAAGTTCATCTCTGAATGTTTGTAAAGCATTCCAGCGTTAAGCTTAACAACCGATAAATGGAGCGACTGCCTCTCTCTCCTGTTGCTACTTCAATCATGAAACTGCTTAATGATCAGCTGATCGGCTTTTCTGTCGCGAGTCCGTCTCTCTTGTTTGTTTTTTGCCCACTTCGCGTCAGAAAGAGGAAACCAGCGGCTGAACAACAGCAGCACGTTTAAGCTTGATAAGCTGTTGTTAAAATTTATTTAATATTACTTTCTACACCAGGATCTTTTTTACGTAGCTGACGGCTGGTAACTGTGCAGGGGCGGATCTAGCAAAGTTTAGCCAGGGGGGCCGATAGGGCATTAACAGGGAAAAGGGGGCACAAAGACATACTTTTCTTTCTTATTCTCATTTAAAATGTCTAGCTTTTAATAAATAATTATCTGAATCTTACACCCAAAGTTTTAATCTGACCTAAAATGTATAGAAGTCCATTACTGTATATAGTAACTGTTAAGTCTAATATACCCTAGTAAGCTATAGTACTTTTTCCTTTGGTAAGATACCATCTATGCAGTCTGCAATTCTGTAGAAGAAAGATGTTGAATCTATTTAATTATTCTTGAAAAATAATTTATTTCTGTCCATTTTTTTTCACACTGCATCAAATTAAAGTTGATTACGTCGATTAAGCATCATGAGGTGGAGGGTGGTTCCCTATTTTTTTTGCAACCCTATTAGTTAGGTTGCTTACTCTTTAAAATACCAGAATAGGGAGGATAGTGCAGGTTTAAGTTTATTAGATTGATCAGTATTGTTGAACTATGAAATATGTTGGGTCCTGTGCATTTTTTACATACATGTATAACAGAATAGCTTTAGTATTTTTTTTAACTTGAGTTTGAACTTATACAAAATGCAGCAAGATATTAAAAAAAACAATTTTATTGATTAAAAAACACTATATCGGATTCATATCGGTATCGGCACATATCCAAATTTATGATATCGGTATCGGACATAAAAAAGTGGTATGCCATCTCTACTAGGAACCCGAAGCGAGTGCAAAAAGCGGGTTGAAGGATAGCACAGATGGATCGAAGCAGGGGGGAGGGTTCTCGAGCAAGAATTCTCCAGGCACGCGGAGGGGCTGACCAAACACCAGTTCCGCTGGGGACGCGCCGAGATCCTCCTGAACCGCAGAGCGCAGCCCAAGCAAAACCCACGGGAGGTGGTCAACCCAATTGCCATCCTTTAAGGAAGCGCGAAAAGCAGCCTTAAGCAACCTGTGGAACCGTTCACACATCCCATTAGCTTGAGGGCTATGCGGTTGTGAGGTGGACCTTGGCCCCCAGTCCATCAGCCATAGCCGACCAAAGCTATGAAACGAACTGGGGGCTCCTGTCTGAGGTAATGTCCGCGGGGGTGCTGAAACGCGAGACCCAGGCTGATAAAAACGCCTCGGCCACCACTGCTGCGGTAGTGGACGCCAGGGGGACTGCCTCCGGCCACCGTGTGGTGCGGTCAACATAGTCAAAAGGTGCATAAAACCTTGTGACTGCGGCAGAAGACCCACCAGATCAACATGCACATGATCGAAACTTTTGCCGGGGTTCAAGAACTGCTCCGGAGGCAGTTGGCTTGGTGTGTATATGAACCTTCGCACACTGGCATGGAATGCACGCCGCCACCCATTCCTTCACCGATTTGCGAAGACCCGGCCAAACAAACTTAGAGCTGAACAGGTTAACAGAGGCCCGAACCCCCGGATGAGAAGGAGCATGTACCAAGTCAAAAACACGATACCATGAAACGGGAACTACCGGGTGAGGGCGGCCAGTGGAAACGTTACAGACCAGGAGAGGGCCGCTGTCCTGCACAGGTCTGTCCTCCAGTATGAGGCCCGTCTGCGCGGATTTAAGCGCGAGGATATCTGGGTCACAGACGACCCTCAAGAAAAAAACGGAAATGACGGGTCGCCAGGTGGAGAGCTAGTAGCTCCCTGTCAAAAACGCTGTAATTGTGCTCGCTGTCTCATAGTGTACAGCTGAAAAAGGCGAGCGGTTGCCAGACACCCGAGATTTGCTGTTCCAGCACCGCACCCACTGCTATGTCCGACGCATTGGTGGTCAACGCAATCTGCGTCGCGAGGATGGGTGGGTCAGAAGGGTGGCATTAGCTAACATCGACTTAGCATCAGAAAATGCTTTGATGCATTCCGGAAACCAGTCAACGGAGTCGTTAGCCTTCTTACCTTTTAACGCCCCATAAAGGGGCTGCAGCAGATGAGCTGCTCTGGGCGAAAAAAAAACGGTTGTAAAAATTCACCATCCCCAAAACTTCCTGCAGTGCCTTAACAGACGTGGGACGCGGAAAATCTGAAACAGCTCGGATTCGTCAGGCAACAGAACCGCGCCCTCGGCGGAAATCCAGTGTCCCAGGAAATCAAGAACTGGCAACCCAAACTGGCATTTAGACAGATTAATGATCAGTCCATGTGTAACACATGGGGACACTAAAGCTGTCGCGCCAGAATGTCATGCTAAAAAGAAAGATTCTTTAAAATACAAGGGGGAGCAAGCAAGTCAGATACCCAGGGCACAGAGATGAAGAAGGTCTGATCAGAAACAGTTTATTACTAGGCCAGGGAGCACAAATAAAAAAAACACCCTTAAAATGTACGTAATAAAATGTTGTCAATCTACTAAAACTAAATAAATCAATTCTAAAACCCGTAAAACGACCATTTTCTACATTCACTAAAAACCCCCTGCTATAATTATGCCACATGTTCATTATGGGCCCATCAGCAGGCCAGGAATTCCGGCTTTAGAGCAGAGTCCATGCCAGCCCCGTCTTCGGCAGACAAGGAAGAGCCTCCCATCTTCTTGTCCTTCCACGGGCCCATCATATCCCAGCCTAGCTTGCGTTCTGCACCCGAATCCCTCATGCGACCACCGCCACAGCTCCCCTTGCGTCGGTGTCCTGCAAAAAAACAAATAGGGGCCAGAATAATGGTCCCAGAAGCGGCCCTGTCTCATGGCCATGGCGACCCTCTCCCAATCCAGCTGCACCCAGTAAACAACAGTAGAGACCCTACTCACAAATGCAGTGAGTCCTTTTTTCCCCCTCAGTGATCAGCTAGCCTGCTTTTAAAAGGTCTTTACACAGCTGAGAGGCCACCTCTGGACACACCCATGCCTCAGCAGGGGGTCCCTATCAGCTAATTTGTCCCATATGTAGCCAGTCCATAGTGGATTAAAAACTATGTCACATAAAAACCATGCAATAAAAACAGAATAAAACCATGCAAATAAAACAACACTCATAAATAAACACTAAAAATCAGAATAAAAACAATATACAAGATAAATACAAATTTCCACTGTGTGACACATGCACCGCCAAACGCCGATAAACCTGACGCAGATGGAACATGTGCTGCTCCTCCGAGCTGCTGGCCACCAGTATATCATCAAGATACAGAAAAACAAAGGGCAGGCCACGCAAGACCGAGTCCATCAACCGCTGGAAGGTTTGGGCGGCACCTTTCAGGCCAAAATGGCATGCGCAGAAACTCGAAAAGGCCGAAAGGTGTAATGACGGCGGTTTTGGGGACATCTTCAGCGCGCAGGGGAACCTAGATTTGTGCTAGTGGATTGTGGCCAAACACCTCAATAATGGATTTTATCTTCTTTTTCCTTTTACTCATATTTACATCATATTTTCACATTTTTATTAGTGCTGTCAGGGTTAATCTTGTTACAATGACATCTCCGTTAGTGATTTATTGCGAATCGCCCCATGCCTGGGCCTGCACGGCGTCAACACGTTAGTAAGTAAGTAAAATTTATTTATATAGCACATTTCACAGATAAAAATAACAAAGTGCTTCACAATAAAATCAGAATTACAAATAAAATAATATAAAACAGTGAAAAAAATAATTAAGAGCTTCTATGTATAAAAATTACTTCAGCTGCTTTTTAAAGGAGTCAATGGAGACTAGACAGCGTAAAGACAATGGCAGGGAGTTCCACAGCCTTGGTGCCAGTGCCTGAAAAGCCTGATTCCCACGTTTTTAAAACCTAGTGGGACCACCAGTAACCTCTGACCTGACGACCTAAGTACTCGGGATGAAGCATAAGGTTTCAACAGGTCAGAGATATACTGGGGAGCTTCACCGCACAGAGTTCTGAAGGTTACAACTAAAATTTTAAAATGAACCCTGAAATTTACTGGCAACCAATGAGCATGGTTAGCTTGTTAACACGTGGGGACGATCTGCGATAACTTACTAACAGAGATTTGCTGCGTTAATGCGGTTATGGTGTTAACGTCATTTTAACGAGATTAACGCTGACAGCACTAATTTATACAAATATATTCTCATCTGTAGGATGATAAAAGTTTATTCTATTCTATCTTTAATTTTTTTATGTAACAGTTGCTCTTTCAGATTATATTTATGTGTTATCATAGAATAAGAAAAGATCCCAATAAAAATGTGATGCAAGTTTTTGTTTTGTATTTGTGTACCAACATTGTACCAACAGATGGAGCCAAAGCGTAACAGCAACAGCAACTCTTTACAGATGTCTGTGTCAGCATAAAATTTACAGTTGATATAGAACAATGAGAGTACTGATCATTCTTATCTCAGATTAGCTTCTTTTCATTAGTTCACAGTTAAATCCAGACTTTTATTTAAATTCCTTCTACTTACATGCTAAGTACCGAGTAATCGGTTCCATTATATCTTATAAACCTTGTACTACGATGTTATTGTATTAGTGTCACGGTCTGGCTGGCAGACCGTGGGGATGTGGGGAAAGGAGGACCCAAAACGCAGACTCTGCGATGCAAACAGTGCTCTTTATTCACAGTGAAAAACTGTAAACACAATAACTCCCCGTTGCTCCCTTGAACCCCGTGTGCGTACTTCCCTCCGACGTCTGTGCTCCCCGCTGTTGTGTTTCCGCACACCCCGTGCGTGCTGCCTTTCTGGACCACTCTTCCTCCTGCAGGGAAACCATAGAGGCAGCCGTCAACACTAACCCTCGGCGGGCATATACGAACAACACAGACATATGCTGACACACTAACTTGGTACGATAACTCAATGATCCCGCGTCGGTGGGAGCTCCAAGACTCTCCTAAGTAGCTCCCCCGACGAGCCCTGATCAGCGGCGGGTGTGTGGCTTCGGGTGTGGCCAGTCCCTCCGCAGGGCCACACCCCTCAGGCCTGCAGGTGGCCGAGCTCCATCCTCCAGGCACACCCGCAGACATACACACCCATACCTCGCCTAAACATATGAGTGGGACACAGACTAACACAGCACAGAGAAACACACATATGTACACGCACAGAGAAGGAGAAACTACACCAAAAATACATAATAATAATAATAATAATACACAGGTCCATGACTGCCCAGGGATCCTGGGTCGCCCAGTCCCAGGACCCTGACAGTACCCCCCCTCTAAGGGTCGGCTCCCGACGACCCAAAAACACAAATCAAAAACAGTACAACCAGCCCAGGGCGGGCGGCGGGAGGTCCAGGACGGAGGGCAGAACCAAAACAAGCAAAAACCCCCGAAGAAAACAACCCCCCCAAGGTCACAGTCCCAGAGTCCGACCGCGCATCCCGCAGCGGAGCAACAAAAAGAAAAAAACGCCACAAAACAGTCTCAGGCGGCCCATCAACATAACAAAAGAGTTCAGGGGGCCTACCTCGAGCCCAACGGCGGCGACGTAGCAGCTCCGGCGGACGGCCCCGGGTCCGGCAGCAGCAGCAAAACAGTTCAGGGGGCCTGCCACGGGTCCGGTGGCGGCGGAACGGTTCTGGTGGCCTGCCACGGGTCCGGTGGCGGCGGCGCTGCTCCGGTGAGCAACAGCGAGGCGTGGCACCAGGTCCATGACGCGCCGATCGCTGACGTGGACGCACCGGACGTAGATGGCGAGGAGGCCGCGCTAGACGTGGAGGTCCCTCCGGTCCGCTGATCTCCGGCTCCGGCTGAGCGGGTCCCTCCTCGGCTGCTGGCAGCGAGAGCTCCTCCTCGGCTGCTGGCAGCGAGAGCTCCTCCTCGGCTGCTGGCAGCGAGAGCTCCTCCTCGGCTGCTGGCAGCGCCGGTTGTTCCTTCCGCTCGCCGAGCTCCTCTGCTGGTGGTTCGCTGAGCTGCTCCTGCTCGCTGAGCTGCTCCGGCTCGCTGAGCTGCTCCTGCTCCGGCTCGCTGAGCTGCTCCTGCTCCGGCTCGCTGAGCTCCTCGGGCATGCTGAGCTCCTGCTCGGGCATGCTGAGCTCCTCCGGCTCGCTGAGCTCCTCCGGCTCACAGTGCTCCTCCGGCTCGCCGAGCTCCTCCGGCTCGCTGAGCTCCCGCTCGGGCATGCTGAGCTGCTCCTGCTCGCTGAGCTGCTCCTGCTCGCTGAGCTGCTCCTGCTCGGGCATGCTGAGCTCCTCCGGCTCGCTGAGCTCCACAGCTGGCGACGCGGGCTCCTCCCGCTCGCTGAGCTCCTCCTCGGCTGGCAGCGCGAGCTCCTCCTCGGCTGGCCCTCGGCTGGCAGCGCGAGCTCCTCCTCGGCTGGCAGCGCGAGCTCCTCCTCGGCTGGCAGCGCGAGCTCCTCCTCGGCTGGCAGCGCGAGCTCCTGCTCCGGCAGCGCGAGCTCCTGCTCCGGCAGCGCGAGCTCCTGCTCCGGCAGCGCGAGCTCCTCCCGTTCGCTGAGCACCCACTGGGGCCCGCAGAGCTCCCACTCGGGCAGGGCAGGTGCGGGTGGTGAGGTAGCGGCCAGTGAAGCAGACGGCTGAGGGGTGACTGCAGGCGGATGAGTTGACGGCTGCGCTTCAGCCATAGATGGATGATCCGGAGGCGACGATGGTGTGGCAGCCACTCCCGGTAGACTGGACAGCGATGCAGGGACAGATGGGTGAAATGATGGCAGAGGTGGCCCGGCCGGCATATTGACCTCCAACTGAGGATGACGGTGAGAGGCTGACAGGACTGAAGACTGAGCCACCAGCTGGGCAGCAGGCTGAGGTGAGGGTGAGATGGCTACTATGAAGGGTGGAGAGGATGAAAATGTTACAGCTGGCCCAACAAATTCCAGGGGTCCAGAGGCAACTGAGACCTCCAGTACGGTCTCTGGGGAAGCCCTGGGGAGAACCTCCGTCTCCATGCGGCCAGACTGAGCCAAAAAGTCACTTGGGTCTGTATGCTCGGAACTCCCTAGCTCCCAGCTTACAGTCTCAGAGGGAATATTTGCTGGGTCTTTGGAGGTACAGCAAACAGTTTCTATTTTTATGTTTACAGAAAGGGAATTTATAACACCGGCAGAGTCCATTTTACTCACTGTGGCATCCAGAGCCGCTGGTCCTGAGTCTTCGACCAGCACAGGAGTGAGTGTGGATGTGGTTGAGCGCTGCTTGCGAGGACGCCTTCTCCTCCGTGAAGGCGGGGCCGGGTGTATGGAAACAGTCTTCTGCTGTTCATCTGGGTTGTGATTTTCAATGACATGATTAATAGACACAAACGAGTCGGGTTTACTCACTGCGGTGATGAGCGCTGTTGGTCCGTTGCCAGCTGACTGGGCTGAAACCGCAGGAGTGGGTTGAGGCGTAATGGGATGATGGTAGAGAGTGCGGCATGCCTTCCGTAACGGCGGATCAAACGATTGTGCCGCGAGCACCGACGGGAAAGCCCTCCGCCGACGCGTGAAAAACCAAGCGGCTAGAGTCTCTAGGAGAGCAGCCGAACTGTCCATGCTCGGACCACCCAAGCCAAATAGTTCAAAACTCGAGCTCTCCCTTAAACTAGCGACCAGGTGCCTAAGTTTGTTAATGTCCAGAATGTTCGTGGTGAAGGTAGTGGATGAGAGATAATTGTCAAAGAACACTACCTGTATATGTCTCTTGGGTGGGTCTACAGCCTGGATTACGCTCCGGCAGTAATCCCATAGCTGCGTGAGCGATCTCTCCTCCGTGGCAACTCCTGAGTTTGCTGGGTCCATGGTGGTTGGCGGGATCATTCTGTCACGGTCTGGCTGGCAGACCGTGGGGATGTGGGGAAAGGAGGACCCAAAACGCAGACTCTGCGATGCAAACAGTGCTCTTTATTCACAGTGAAAAACTGTAAACACAATAACTCCCCGTTGCTCTCTTGAACCCCGTGTGCGTGCTTCCCTCCGACGTCTGTGCTCGTGCTCGTGCTCCCCGCTGTTGTGTTTCCGCACACCCCGTGCGTGCTGCCTTTCTGGACCACTCTTCCTCCTGCAGGGAAACCATAGAGGCAGCCGTCAACACTAACCCTCGGCGGGCATATACGAACAACACAGACATATGCTGACACACTAACTTGGTACGATAACTCAATGATCCCGCGTCGGTGGGAGCTCCAAGACTCTCCTAAGTAGCTCCCCCGACGAGCCCTGATCAGCGGCAGGTGTGTGGCTTCGGGTGTGGCCAGTCCCTCCGCAGGGCCACACCCCTCAGGCCTGCAGGTGGCCGAGCTCCATCCTCCAGGCACACCCGCAGACATACACACCCATACCTCGCCTAAACATATGAGTGGGACACAGACTAACACAGCACAGAGAAACACACATATGTACACGCACAGAGAAGGAGAAACGACACCAAAAATACATAATAATAATACACAGGTCGATGACTGCCCAGGGATCCTGGGTCGCCCAGTCCCAGGACCCTGACAATTAGAGCACTTTGCTCTCAGACTGCAAGCTTACTTGTTGTTCCTAGAATATTTAAAAGTACAATGAGAGGGCGAGACTTCAGCTTTCAGGTCCCTCTTCTATGGAACCAGCTCCCAGTTTGGATTTGTAAGTCAGACAGTATCTCTACTTTAAGTTTTAAACCTTTTTGATAAAGCATACAGTTAGGGCTGGATCAGGTGACCCTGAATCCTCCCTCAGTTACACCAGTTCAGGCTGCTGGAGGACTTCCCATGGTGCACCAGACATTTTTCTTACACTTCATTTATCCCTCATACTACTACTATATGTCATGTAGATTTATCCATTCTCACTGTAGTTTGTATTTCGTCACAACAGAACATAAGCATGATTCTCCTGAAGGTCTCTTCTTGATAAACAAGAGTTCTTCCTTCCCACTTTCACAAATTGGTGCTCTTATAGTTAGGGGTTTTACTTGGGTTTTTTTTTTTTTTACCCTACTGTATAAAGCTCACTTTTTGTCACTTTAGGCAATATAAATACTGAATTAAACTTTTTGTATTGGACTAAATGAAAATCTCTGATCCCCAAGTCAGAATTGAGATAACTAAATAAAAACAAGTTTTGCCAAAGTACTTTTTAAGGTTCTCAAATAACATTTTTTTAGTAGTCGACATTCAAAATAAAAGATTTATGCAAATGTAATGTACAGGTACATTTTTCCAAGAGCAATTTAAAATAGTAAATTTAATGGAATCTTTTCAAATGAAATGTACTTGAGTGGTATACATAATAATACCAGCACATTTTCATTAATGAATCATTATTTATATAAATAAACATGATTGAATTTATTTGATTTGAATTTTACTCAGAATTATTTCTTCATTTTTATTGAGGGTGAAGAATCATTTAAGTTTTTTTATTGTTGTTATTTTCATTTTTTCTGTGGGTCTAAAACGAATCCGACTGAGGTAATTGGGCCATTAATTTCTTTAATATATAAAATCCTTCTTATGTCTTCATTATTCAGTAAATAGAATTTTCATCAAAAGAGAGCTAGACTTTAGACATTGGAAAATACTTTATTGAAAGTAACATAAAGTTGTGAATTCAATTGCATGCCCACCAACGGGTGAAGTGTCTAACCCTAACCCTAATGTGGCATGAACGACCCAATATAGGTCACCACTCTGTTTTCATGGCAACATGAAAAAAACAAAATATTTCCAAAAACAAGAATATTTTGGACAATCCTAAAATTTGTATTCTGTATTATTTTTTTGTTGTGTTTTCTTTTTAGGTACTGCAATTATTTCAAAAGATGACCTTGGCAGATGTCCAACTCAGGGCACATCTAATGGTGCAGACAACTGGTTTAAAGCAAAAATAAATGTTTGTTGTTGAAAAAAATGAGGGCAGTGCTGTCTGTTATGTGTATTTACCTTATAGCTGAGAGGAGGAAACCAACAGGGTTAACTTAAAACTTGAAGAACTTTTTCTTGGATGCTTACCATGTTGCTGTGAATAACTGTCTGAAAACTGCAAAATGAATAAAAGAACATTTTTCATTTATGAAAATTAAAGTTAGACATACTCTATTGTAGGTAATTATTTCATTTAGCTTCTAGAATTGCTGACTAGACTGTAGCAATTTGTCAGAAATGTGAAAGTAAAAAGCTTTTCATATAGAAAAATAACACTAAACAGCTAGTGAAAAACTAAACCAAACAGTGAGAAAAGCCATGCCTGCCTTCCTATTTATACTACATCCTTTATCTATGCTGTTTAAAATTGTGCTACTGAGGTTCAGCATGACCAGTAAATATATAGTTTACTGATTTTTCGATTCCAAATAAGTTGTGACACTTTGTAAAATGCAAATGAAAACAGAATACAATTATATGCAAACCTCATAAACCCATATTTTACTCACAGTATAACACAGAAAATATTTCAGATGTTTAAAGTGAGATATTTTACTTTGTCCTGAGCAAAATTGTCTCATTTTGAATTTCATGGCAGCAACATATCTCAAAAAGTTAGGAAAGGCTGGAAAATGAAGTGGTACAAACAAAGGTCGAAGAAAATTTACAGCTAATTAAACTGATTGTTAAAATGTCAGTAACGTGATTAGGTATTTATGATAGCGATTCAAAGTTTCTAAGAAGTAAAGACGGACACTGTAAAATCTAATTAGTTCTCAGAACTCACAAAAAAACATTTGAATTAAGTTTTACTTAAGATGATTAAGTTAGGGCAACTTACTCATTTTGAGTACACTGTACGACCTTGTTAGTTCACCGAACTCAAAAAAAACTATGTAAACTCGTTGCCTCAAAAAAATTTAGTAAAGTTTACTTAAGATGACTAAATTAAGGCAACTTATTCACTTAGAGAACAGAGTAAAAACCTATATAGTTTCCAGAACTCAAAAAAAATATGCAAACTCGTTGCCTCCAAAAAACTAAGTAAAGCTTACTTAAGATGACTGTTAGAACAACTTATTCATTGTAAGTCTGCAGTATTAAGAATAACTTGATATTTCTAACTGTACAATATTAATTGTTTATACTGACAAACATTTCAAGTTCAACTAAATGAAAAAACTATTTGTGGTAACCTGAATATGATTAAAAATAATTAACAACACTTTTTGTAATGATGTTAAAATGAGCCCAACTTTTATTTTCAAACACAACAAAGTATAACAGCCAACATACTGGACACTGTTCTGCTGAACAACAAACAATTATATTGCCATCACTGTTATAATCTTACAATAAAAAAAAGTCTCAGATGTAATTATTCTGAAAATAAGTTTAGGTCTACCACAACTTTGTTTCGTAATTACATTACTTATATAATCAAAATAAAATATATTTATTGTTCTGTCACAAGTGCAGTCTCTAATTTAAACAACACATTTGTTTTTCATTCCAACACAGGAGCTGGAATGTTGTAATATTTTAAGGATGCTGGTTTCCAGTCCAGGCATTACTGCCTGAATGACTATCATGGATCGAGGTGATCCAAATGTAGGTGCAGAAGAAAGTCTTTAACTTCCCTTAAGTACAGTGGCAGTGGATGTGGGTTGGAGATGCAATGAGCTTGAACCTGCAGGCCACCATCTTCACTGACCACACCATCTGTGACGGAGGACTCATGGTGTCCTGCAAGCAAACAATCATATTTTTTGGAACATGAACTTAATTGCTTTCTTAAAACATTTTTTCTTCATTTGGTATAGAACAGACTCCAATTTAGACAATCTCAGGCTCCCTCCCCACCAGAGAGGTGACATTCAATGTCCCACTTGTCAGTCTGGACAGCCGTGACCACCACCCGACACACAATAATGTCATGAAAGCATCATTTTAAAAAGGGTTATACAAACATGGCCAATAACTTTCATTCTAATGATGTGCAAAATGATTTGGGCACAAAACAAATTTTGCTGTTAGAAAACTTGCAGACTTCACTATAACTAAGATTGGGGGATGTGATCTTTCAAGAAATGCAGACCAAACTGTTGTTGTTTGTTTACTTACACAGCATGTCTTAACTGGAGTCACCAGCAACAGCCTAGTGCAGTCATATCTCAAGTCTAATAACAGAAGACAGAAAAAGATCAGTAAAGAAACAACTTCCCCAAACCAAAGCACAAATAAAACAATAAGGAAAACAGGCTGATCTAAAGTATGATTAAAGTTCAGCCTGATTAATATAAATGTCACTGACAGTTGCTAATATATTGGAAAACCAAAATACTTACTGATGTCTTTCTGTCCAACAGTAGGAGTGCTGGTCCCGAGCCTCAAAGACAGTAAGAAGCAAGCAGAGGGAGAAAAAACAGAAACTGATTTGATCCTTAATGGCTATGCAATCATTGCAACATAGAGTTTGCTTATGTTGTTAAATAAAGGCTAGATTTGACATTAACAGATGCCACAGATGTTCAAAAGCTGCCACAAAGCATGAAAAAATGGACGTCTCCGAAAACGTCGGAGCATTTTTGCAAATATGTGATGTCTTGATAAATCGAGCAGATATTTGAACTTTACACAGCTACATTCTCGCCTGAAAATATCTTAAAAGTTTATTGTGTGACCCAGAAAAACTAATAAGTTTTTTTAGCCACGCTCCTCCGCCATTGCCGCGCTTACAAGTACGCACGGCTCCGACAACCGGCGGACAAATGCGATCCTCCTTTTTTCCCAGACTACCCTTTCTGGGTCACAAAATAACCTTTTAAGATATTTTCAGGCGAGAATGTAGCTGTGTAATGCTCAAATATCTACTTAATTTATCAAAATATCACATATTTGCAAAAGTGCTTCCACGTTTTTGGAGACCTCTGTTATCCACCAGCGCGATAGCTGACCAGGAGGTCAAGGCTTGATAAGAGTCCGCGAGCACAGCTAACTCCTGGCTTATTGTTTTCAACCCCCCCTGCGGTCTTTTGCTACTCAGGTTAAACATGATATATATAATTAGTTAGTTAGTTAGTTAGTTATGGCTATGGATTGAAAATACTCCCCACACCCCACCCCTAACGGCTGCACCTCCCGAAGAATTTTGTCTGGGCTCTTATCTCACTTTTTTATTTCAAACAATCAACAGAAAATTTCACCGACATAGTTTTATGGTGTTTTTTTTTTTTCTTTAAATAACATGAGCCCAGCGGCAGCAGCAAGCTAGGCTAACACTAACTAGCTAGCAAGATTATAAACCTGGTGCTAAACTAAACTTATGTTGTTTTGAGAAATCTGTGTGTATATCTAAGTCAATATGAGATGTCCGTGATCTTCAGGCCCTCATGATTCTAGCCTGAAAATCACTGCATGGGCACGGGAGCACTTCCAGAAAACAAAAAGGGAAATTCTTTAGGAAAACATGGATGTCACATCCTCCAGATAAGAGGAGAGGAACCATCCAGTTTGGTATCAGCACTCAATGCAAAAGCCTCCATCTCTAATAATATGTGGATGCATTAGTGCCTATGGAATTGGAGCTTCCTTGAGAAAACCCAGGAGTGTTGAGCAGCTGAATATGTGGTAAACATGACCCCGTCCTAAGTTTTTGAAATATGTTTCTGCCATCAAATTAAAAAATTACCCTTTTTTTCTTAAAAAATACATTTTCCCAGTTTAAACATTTGATATTTCTTCTGTGTTCTATTGTAAATAAAATATGGCTTCATGAACTTTTACAATGGGCACTGTAATTGTACATCTGGAAAAGAACTAAAAAAATATTCTTGGATTACCTGTTGAAAAAATATAGACACACAAAAAAAAAAAAATTAATGACTTGACATGTGTCATTTTAAAATACATTGAAAAGAAAACCACATACACAAATGACTGCTGGGTAGAGCAGTAATACGGATATCAAATATAGCCATGTGTATTACAACAGATCATAAACAGTCTAATGGTTTTACTGGTTTGCTTTTGATTACATTATAAAATGAAAACATCGAAATTCACGTAATAGTTATTTGCTTTTTTCACCCACTAAGGAGGATTTTTTATTTTCATGCACCTTCTAGACACTTTGTTCAATCTTGCTAAGTGCGTCATTTCACACTACGTTTGTACTTCTAATTCTTTTTATGTCCTATCCACAATAAAAACAAAAACAAACTTTCTGTCGCATCTTGGCTTAAAAGATTCAAAGGCTGAAGGAACTAGATCCTAGTTGGCAACTAGTGACACAGGCCTGCAGCCTCAATGCTTTTGAAATAAATACAGTCAAACTTATTTCTGTGAATTAAAAAATGAAAACGGGAGGCTGCAAGTGAAGCGGTGAAATTGTTGTAGTAACTGTACAAAAATACTCTTGAACAATATCGTTACGACACTTTACATCATAATAATCATAATAATCTTAATCATAATAATCATCATAAAACAAGCATGTCTACTTAAATATTTTGTATTTTAATGATTGTGCTGGGTTTACCTATTTAAATTCCTTTTAACGCATAACGTCTGTTTTTGCATTTGCGATTTATGTAAGAAAATCATATTTAGATTTGTCTTAAATCATTTGCTGCTCATTTGAAAAGCAATTAAAACACCTAATTTTGTTTTTGCTTGTTTATTTAATTGCTTCCCAACACACCGGTCAGCCCTGACAGTGGCATCGATGCCAACGATCAAACATGATCAATATAAAGTTAATACTGCCGGGGTGCTGAAGTGGATAGAGAGATATGTGGGTGTAGCTGTGGGTCCCAAATCAAATTCTGATTGGAGCCCTTTAACACATCTGACTCTGAGTCTGAATATTTTTAAATTGTGCTATAAAAATCATAAAAGGATCTCGTCACATCATTTTTACGCACACTCACGTGGCTTCCTTTCATGCACGTCCGAAGGTTTAATTGGGGTCACCGCCAATTTCAGGAAGTTGTTTGTAAGGTCTAAAATGGCGAGCGAGCAGGTGAGCCTGTAAATGACGCCTTTAGGCCGCGCGGACGATGTTTGCCAACTCTAGCCTCGTTGGTGGAGCTCGCTAGCGCCAGAGGTTTTATATCCAACATGAGGGCGACCTGTGCCAAACGCGGCTTAGGCTTCCTTCGTGTCTGCGCCCTGTCCTGCTTCGTCTTCCTGCTCTGTTCCACTTGCGGTGGGCAGAACATGGCCTCTCACCAGCCCACGCTGAGGCGCAGTCGTCGGAGTCACCAAAGCGCGAAGGACAGAGGAGCGCACCACCACAGGCCGCTGACCGACGAGCAGAAAGCGGACCAGAACCTGCAGTTCATGCTCAGTTTGTACCACAGCGCAGCCGAACCGGACGGCAGGCCCAAACAGCACCGGAAGTTCGGCTCCAACACGGTGCGCCTGCTGAGGCCCACGGCGTCATCGGTGCACTACCTGCCCGCGTCTGGAGGTGAAGAACAGCTGACTAATCTTGTTAAAAGTATCGAACTAATGGCTGGAGGGGTTTTTATGTGGCCGCAGATTTACAGAATCCGAGGATTAGTTTCATACAGTGACTAAATTTAAATAAAGAAAAGAAATCATGCCAAATAAACTGCCCTTTAGTTAATTAGATTTTTACCTCTGTCTCCGGTCAATTGGAGCTCAGATGATGTGTAATACTCATGTGCTTATTTTAACACCAGCCTCCCCATGATATTCGTTTAAGTTTAGTTCGTGTTTCTGTGTGACTGAAAAAGGATTTTGATGTATTTTTCAGTATTGTGGTAACCACGTGTGACCTTCCAGCGACCTCACAGGAAGCAGTTAAAACACAGCAAAGCTACCTTTGGCAAACAGCTGCCACGTAGAACTAAAACTAGTCAGATAACTTACTCGGATAACTGAAGAGGTTTGTTTGGGGAAATATTAATAAAAATATACCATTAATACAAAACAGCCAAACGTCATACAAAGTGTAGCGTGTCCACAGGTGCTGCAGTAAGTAAATAAGACTGCCCACTTTTCATGCAGTGCATCTGTTGTGAGTCCTGTGTGTCTGTGTAGGTTCTCACCTTTTACTCCAGCTTTCTCCCACAGTCCAAACACAGGTCAGGTTAACTGGTGAATCTAAATATGAGCAGTTGTCTGTGTGTTAGGTTAGGCTATGAAAGCTTGGTGATCAGTCCAGGGTGAACTGGACTACAGAAGAGTCTTAAATCTTCCTAGTGGTCAGCAGGGGCTGCAAAAAAGTAGTTTGACTGAACAGAATTGTCACTACACCCATGTTTTATATAAAGCAGAGTTAATTGGGTTCAATGATTAAGGGGTGGGGGGGCTCACATTTGTCAGACAGACATTTTTACTATAAAAATATTTAAGTGATATTTAAGCTGTTTCAGCAGCTGGAACATCTTCAGGATGCATTTAAGTACATTTTGTAAAAATCTCTTTAAGAACTTGTGAACCTGAAACTCAGACTTAAACGCTACATTATTTTGTACTGCACAACAGCTTTTACATATATTAATGTTGGCTCTGCTTTGCTCAAAGGACTTGAAGCAGTCAGTGAGGGATCGATATGATTGATGCTGATTTATTGACTTTGTCTCCTCCTCTTCAGACCACTGCTACACCTTCACGGTGCAGTACAACCTCGACACTCTCCCCTCAGAGCGACTGGTGAGAGCTTCTTTTGTTCACCTTCGCTCTTCTCCGCCCTCTTCTTCCTCCACAAACTTGAGCAGCGAACAGGCCGTCCAGCCGCCCCGCTGCAGGGCTCAGATCACCGCGCTGGGTGCAGAGAGTCTGGTCACCTTGGAGCCTCACGAGCGGTGGACGGAGACGGACATCACTGCACACATCAGCAGCCACGTCCTGCGTGGGAAGGATCGAGGCCGGGGGAGGCACTTGACCCTCACTGCCCAGTACTGGTGCACAGAACCTGAGCTAGCTGAAGAGAGCAACGGCCTCCTGCGGTGGTGGAGGATTCTGTCTCGAGGGAGGACACGCTGGATCGGTGAACCTCACCTCGAAGTTCCCTCTCTTCTTCTGTACCTGGAGGAGGAGAGGGAGGTGAAGGACTGGATGGGAGAACTGCTTGGCACGGAAGGGGAAGGCATCATGAGGCAAATTGGGCAGTGGCATTTTTCGCTTCACCGCCGCCGTCGCTCCAAAGATTCTTCAGAGCCTCAGGATCCTTCACTTGACGCACTAAAGAATGCCCCCACTTCCTCTTCATCTTTCTCCACCCCCACCTCATCCTTGATCGTCTCTGATATCCCCAGCTACAAACACAAAACCAACACACCCAAAAACCGATGCAAGCTCCACTCTTTCCGCCTGTCTTTCGATGAACTCGGCTGGGGCCACTACTTTATCGCCCCGCCCGTCTACAACCCTCGGTTCTGCCAGGGCGACTGCCCGAGGGTGCTCCACTATGGCTACCATTCCCCCAACCATGCCATAATCCAGACACTCATCAATGACCTGGGCGTCGGGGACGTCCCTCCTCCGTCCTGCGTGCCCTACAAGTACATGCCCATGAGCGTGCTGGTCGTGCAAAAGAAGAAGGTGGAGTACAAGGAGCTGGACGACATGGTGGCAGAGTCCTGCACGTGTCGCTAGAGACTTGGAGGAGCACGTCTAAGTGATTTAAATATGCTTTGCACTGTGGGGGAGGAAAAAGAGACTTAAATAGAATTTCTGATGGGACACTGTTTTGAGCTTCAGCTTGGCAGCTAACCACAACGAGCTTTATGCTGGAGGGAGGAAGCTGCTGTTGTGGTTTCCGTGTGGTTTCATGGTCCCTGTTGAAGCAAGGTGGATGCTGAATGTGAATGCGGGATCTGCAGACAGAAGAAAGCCCTTACTTTCCAGTGTGCAATGACTGTACTGTAAACCCTCTGTGGCTAAAAGCACTTTGTAGGTGAATATACTGCTGATGAAATTATGGATCACTAAAAAGCAGGTTAGGTCACCCTGAATGATTATTATCCCAAACGTCCCAAAAATATAACAAATGTACAAATACATAAACTAACTTTGGGTAAACACCAGTCTACGTATAAGATTTAAACAGAATAAATGTAAAATCTCAGTATTCAACCTTAATCTACAGGACTTTTTCTTCCTGTGTGTGTCTGTCTGTGTGTTGTTCTTTGTGTAAATCTGTTTCACGGCATTAAAAAAAAAAAAAAATCTGGATAATGTGACGGCACTATGCCGGGCTGCATTCTTCAGCAGGAAATTAGATGCTTGTTTAAAAAAAAAAAAAAAAAAAAAAAAGGTAAATAAAAAAACAATTTTAATGGACAAAGGGGTTGACCTTGTTGGATGTAACTGTAGAGGTGTTGTGACGTTACGTTCTTGATGTTGAGTGTGAAAGAAAACAAAGTGTTGTAATGGAAAAGTGTCATTTTATATAAGTGAAAATGAATAATAAAGTAAAATGCATATTTTGTGTAGTGTTATTTATTGCTAGTTTTGGTGTTTTTAAAAGTAAGTTGTTAAGTAACAACTTTGAAGAATTTGTTTGTTTGTTTTTTTAAAAAAGTTCAAAAGCTCCAAAAGACCTACAGACCTGCAAAGACAACTGGATTTGGTCATTTTGTGCTAGCAGATGATTAACCTAAAAAAAAAAAACCTAAAAAAAATAAAAACCTAGTGTTGTTCTTTCCAAAAGCTCTGAAAACAGACCTTTTGGAGCCGAACGCTAACTGTTAGTATTAATGTTTCCTTACAAAACTCCTTAAAACCTTAAACTGCGGCTGCTACTTTTTAAAAATGTGCTTTTATCTGCTGATGTTGACATTTTAATCATGTCCTAAATTTGAATGATGTTCCTAAGCTGTTGAAGTGCATTAACCCACTGAGTCCAACAGATGGAGCTGTTATCCCTTTTTTTCTCCCAAATGCATGAAGTTTACAGGAATGGGCAGAAATTCTGACATGATTCTTTATGTTTGTATTGCCCACAGTAAAGTTAACAAACGTATCTCTATAAATATGCACACAGCACATAAGCAGGGGTGTAAGCAGGTTTAATTCTATTTGCTTTGCGTGCAGTGATCTTTGGGGCGTCCAGGTTAAGTTTTCCTTGACTTCACTCCGAGGGAATTCCTCTGAGGAAGGTTTTGAAATTTGCATGAAGCCAAGCAGGTCAACCAATCACAGCATGCCCTGTACTACACATACAGATCACCTCATGACAGAGTTGAGGACATTGGAGGTCTATTTTCTTCATTGTTGGCATTTAGTGCTCATTGTCACATTTATATTCAACTTATTTTTCTTTGTTACTTGTAATGTCTGTGACTGAACTACAAAGACTACAATTGAATTAATAAACTCTATTAATGCCAACAAAAATTGTGAAACCAAAATTCAGACCTTATGATAGTTGTCCAAAAACACCCAAAAGTTCACTTTATATATATTTCCACATCAATGACCAGTTGATGTCTTGGCCTGAAAGCATCCACTCATGGATGTAAATGACCTTTAATGTGGGTTTAAAGATCAGCAGAGGTCACACTCACAACAAGCACACAGGTAAAGGGCTCAAACTCACTTTTACTAAGAGTCACAATCGGAAGATCACATCAAGAGGAAAACACATGTAGCCCATTAGCCTGCTTTAATGAATAAAAATAAACCCAGGATAATGATGCTCTGTTTTAAATATTTTATTATGTTTTAATTTGCACCATTTGTTCATTTAGTGTGATGAGAAAAAAAATCCTTATGATGTAAAGTTAAATAATGAACTTTTTTTCTACATCTTTATTAAAGTTGAAGGCCTTTTGGGAGTACCAGATAACACAATAAAACTGCTATAAAGTCGAAGTCTTGGTACCTGATATAAATCTTTTTTTGATTTTTAATGCCTTGGATCTGGTAATACAGGACCTCGTTTCAAGTCCTCTTCCCAGAAATGAGTTCAGCCTCATCAGCCCCTGTATATTGAAAATTGTTATATATAATTGTTTCGTATTTCTTTTGTAAAGCAGAACAACTGGGAATTAGAGGAGAAAGATGTCAATAAAGGCCTCCTTCATTGGCTGTGATCCGTGTTTTTGCTATTAAATTAAAAGGAGCCTTCTTTGGTAATAAGTAAATCTTTTAGCAGTCTTATAGCTTTCAAAGTATTAACAGTAAAAAGTTTCAATTTAGTTTTGACTGAAGTCACTGGAACTTTGGCAGTAAAATAAATCTATCCGCTCTTAAATTCACTGTTTCCCCCTGTGGCTTTTCTGTTTACAGATATGGAGTTTATAAGGTGACTCTTGAGCTTTTTAGAGGCAAATTCATCCACACCGGCCACGAGAGAGGATGAGGTGGCAGGTAGTGTTAAGATTAAAACTTTATTTTTAAATATAGGTTTATGGACTACAAGCTTTTATAACTGTAGAATGAAATCATATTCAAATGTAAGAATATTATTATTTTCATCATTATTACTATGACTATTACATGTATCTAATAAGATTTTCATGACATATTTCCATACAAAAGTCATGTATAATATAATATAATATAATATAATATAATATAATATAATATAATATAATATAAATCTAATCCTAAACAGGCCATCGGTGAGGTGATGGATTTTAAGAAGGAGCAATAATTTTATTTTAAACATCCTGTTAAGTGTACACAAACATTTCTGTTCGTCCGTGTCTGTAAGTGGGTCACAGAAAAGCTGTCATCACTGTTTACCGACACTCACACACCCACCTCAACGTGGATATCTATGTAGGTTGAGTGATGCACACACCACACACACAAATGACCCCTTTTAGAAAAAAACTCTCATTTTATTGTATTTTATGTTCTCATGCCTGTTATTTTGTTTCTTATAATCTTTCTTGGAAGATAATACATAAAATAAACTTTCCTAAACTGTGCATCAGTTTCACTTTACAGTCTCCAAACGCACACATGCATTTAGATCAAGTAGATTTAGCTCTGCAGTCCTTTAGGCTCACGAGCGCTGCACCTTTCCCCTGTGTATTACACACTCTCATGCAGAGGGTGTTTCTTTTTGAACAGCTGAAATTTTTACTTCTTTCAGAATCAGAATACTTTATTAATCCATAAGGAGGTTCACTTTATTAATAATATCTTCATGGAGCTGTGCCACTGACTCTTTGTCACATTCAGAATTTTCCATCTTTGTAAACTTCGTGTCACGTCCAGGAGTTTTAGATGAAAACAATGCATCTTTGAACCTTGTTATTATAACCGTGTTATTGTATGTAATGAGTATAATTGACAGTAAAATTATTCACTTCCTCACATCTAACTTGATAACTATGAATTCCTCTGTTTTCATAATTTTTTTTATTAAACAAAATATTTGTAGACAGAGAAATCATTTAAGCATTTAAATAATTTAATTTACACCCTCATGAGTGTTTTAAAGCCATAAATAAGAAAATAGAGATATAAAAAAAATCATTTTTTTATTTAAAAAAACAAAACAAAACAAAAGTCTGACTGGTGGGTTAAAACTCGTCATTTAAAAGGCAGAAGATTATTTAATCTGTAGCAGTAAGCAGTGATACTTCAGTTACCAAATGTAATTACATTTAAATGTAATTTAATCAAAATTTTCAGGCAGTAGTAATGATCAGATTTCTTCATTGTTGCATTGTTGTAATTTAGACACATGTACACACTGTCTTTGCATCACTAACAGTCAATCAAAATTCACTAATAAAATATAGAATAATTTACCTAATATATATTATTTATTTATTTGTGTGTATTTATTAAAAATACACACACACACATACAGGCCCTGTGTGTGTGTGAAGAAAGATTAGTGCTGGTGGGACTGAATTTATGTGACACATTAGCAAACAAAAATGACAAATATTTAAGAAGATCTAAAAACAGTATATTAAAATGCAAGCAAATACAACAACAGTAATAATAATAATTCACTAATAAAATATAGATAATAATAATAATAATAATAATAATAATAACAATAACAATAATAATAATTATTATTATTATTATAAATTGCTCCCCTTTTCCTTTACTTGTCCAGTGTATGTCTAGATGCGCTCGCCTCTTGCAAATAATTTATTGACTTGTTTAGCTAATGACTCAGTATATATAATGAATGGAGCCTTGTATTTTTATTATTATTATTATTTCTTTATTTATTGATGATAATGTCAGTCTTACTGATTTCATTCTCATTTACTTACACAAACACACATGATCATGCATGTTTACCCACCAACCCACAGTACTGTTACTATGTATCTTGTACATAGTAACAGTACAAACATTATACATTTTGAATCTCATTTGTGAATATAGTGTTATTTAATGTAAACCATCATGGTTACATAAAATAAAATACAAGGAGAATTGTAAAATGTAAGGCATGTGTAATTTATTTACACTCATGTCTATAGTTGTTATTTTGCCCGAGGACCTGCAGCGTTGGCCTGTTACGGAAATATTTTATGACTCACTGACGGGAAATATTCAGTTTTACAAGGCCTCCCTGTGAACTACTTTGGGGGATTTCGTGTGTGTGTGCAGTTTTGTCCTTCTCATCTTAACCTCCTCTGACAGATGTTGCACACACGCACGAAGACATCCACTGTGATTCCCATAAACACTGCGCACACACATACGGAGAACAAATAAACCTGTAAAGCTCTAAAAGGCTTTGAGGTAAAGTTGATGAGTTATTGTGTGTGTTTGTGAGTGCGGTAGGGGATGAAGTGTGTCAGCAAGGTAGTCATATTGTGTGTTTACTGTGTGTCATGTGTTCTTACATTGTACATAAAATTGGTGACACACCGCACGCTCACAGCAACAACATGAGAGAACGGTCTGTACTTGTTAGCTTTCACCTCCTATCAGACTTCTATAGGGCGGAGAACCAAATTACAGCTAATCATAACAGACTTGCTTAACAAGGTGCACTAATTGTAAACTGTAGAGGCAAATCTAAGGGGGGGGGGGGGGGGGGGGGGGGGAGTTACAGTTATTTTGAAGGGTTAAATTAGCTACAAAGTCTAAAAACCTGGCTGTAAATATCTTTATTTTATTGCTGAAGCTGGAAATTTTAACAGAACTGACTTGCTCAGAGAAGATCTGACACGTAAGCTTTGGCTTCACTTTTAAGTTCTCCGCTTGGTTAAGGTCAAAGATGTGAAGTGGACAGAAAGTGTCTGAGAGAACAGCTATGAACTATGAACAAATAAAGATTCTTTTTTTTAGTTACAACTATACTCGTTGTAGTTTCTGACTTCACTGACTAATTTTTTGGCTTAAACTAAATGCTCTTCAGTCTTTCTTTTAAGTTAGGGCTTGTTGCTCTTGAACTAAAACATTGATGTTATTTGTTTGTTGTGAAATTAAATGTCAGGGCGTCACTGCAGTCAGCAGGACTTGTCATTTTGATGTTTTAAATGCTAGTGCCAAATGTCACAAATATCCCTCAATAACTTAAAACGTGTTTCTCTCTGTCTGTGTAGTTTTTGCACTCTGGTCGAATCAGCGAGGCTCACTGAATGAATCTGAACATAGAAGCACATTTAGAAATGAAATTTAGAGATAGCCTGAATACAAACGAGAACTATCTGTCTGGATTTGTGCCACCGAATCTCTAATCAATACACTAATGGTAGATGGTGTGCCACGTTAGACAAACAAAGCACGAGAGTCAATAGTGTTCCTGTAGCACATTACCGATAAGCTAAAAATAAACGTGTTTAAAGATGCAGGGTGAAAAACCCCCAAAAAACTGGGTTTTATAAAAGCCATTGCTGAAGTAGAAAAAAAGAAAGCACAGCTGGAAGAGGCAGACAAGATTTTTCATTAGCACCTCCAGCCGTGAAATTAAACTGCTGCAAAAGCTGATTTATATGTGCTGTAGGAACATCAGAGAAATATTGTATCTGCTTTAATGTGAGACTTTCTCACAGATATCCAAGTCAGCGACATGTGATTATAATTTCTCTGTAACTCTGGTGCATAAAGCAAAACTAGGTTACAGCTGGAAGTGATGAACTTAAATTCAAAATTTATAGTTTGTACAAAAGCGTTTTAAATTCGTGACATTTAGCTTTTGTTGCATAACTCAATAAATAAATAACCTTTGTTTGAGTTTGTTTGAACATAATGGTCTCGTTCATATTCTAATACCGACACAAAAACATACGACCGGGGCCCTGTAACAGCAAAGTTACAAAGAATATTATGAACATGTTAAATTTATGTTATTAAAAATATTTCATTTGGTAACAAAGTAACCACAATCTTATGCAAAGTCTTAGTCACTTTAGCAAAAAGCATCGTATTTATGTTTGTTTTGAGACATGTTACATTGTCATGTATATGACATATACACATATAATTTTATGTGGACTAGTTACAGTTGCGATTGTGTGTGTGTTTATAAGAGTACTGTCCACCTTCTGATCTCAGATCTTGTTCTGATATCGTTGAACGTAATAATGTGGGACTGCACTGAATTAAAAACAAATAATTCAATAAATCTGCATTCGGTGTTTAGCATTTGGGTTCACCTTTAAAAATGTCAAACTTATGGATAAAGATGTTTGTCTATTTGACAGGTAGAAACATTAATCTGAACTAAGTCAAACCCAATGGATGAAAAAGTTATTGTTCAATTATTAACGATTGACAATTATTGTTCTGTTAGCAACTTAGGTTAGTCTGTTTTTCTAGTTGCTGATTGCATCAGTATAAAGTCATGCAGAGGAGAAATCCAGGGAGCCAATTAGAAGACAGTTGGCTTGAACAGAGAGTGGTGTTAAAGGGAGATAAGCGCAAACTTAGAGGCTCCATCAAAGCCATTGAGAACCTAACCAGTTAAAACTGTGAATCATGCAAAGATCCTCTATTAGAGTCTAGAATGAAAGTATGGAGCTGGGAATGATACTAAGAGTTCCCCCTTGAGGAGCTTTTGTGTGGCAACTGTGATTTTTACTGATGAGCAGTTCTTAAACTACTTTATATTTTTGTAATATAAACTTGTGAATTCAGAAAACAGGCTTTTTTGTCCTTTAAATGCTTTGAATTTTAAATTAAGTAAAGGTTTAAGGTTTAAGGTTGGGCAAGAATTATAAAAACTATATTTAAATATGTATATATATATGAGTTGTCGATGTGGCAGGTAGGCTTAAGAAAGAGCCTGATTTTTTTCTAAATTATCATAACTCTGGCTCATTCTACTTCTGATTACTTTTAAAGAGAGAGATAAGTGATAAGCGCTGCCACTGCTGAACCTTCACCATATTTACTTATCAAGCATTTATTGACTTCCACTCAAGGCCTTCCCACATTTATATTACCTTCTGGGTAACCCATTTCTGTGAACACCAGCCTGCACAGTCCACACGAGGACTGAATGCTGGTCAGATGAGGTCATGTCTGCAACCCTTCGATCAGGCCGTCCAGTGGAATTTAAGTTGAGAGTTCAAGTATCATTGCCTAGTCAGGCTTTTTTTTTTTCCAGAGCTGATGACAGTGGCCTGCCTGTGCTGGAAGAAAAACTGGCACAGTCACACCATGAAGGCTGAAGCCAGCCAATGCTGCTTCAGTCTGCAGCACAGGCCACGCTGCAGCCTCCCACAGAGAGACCCTGGCATGATGATTAAAGTTCACTGGATTTGCTTTCCCTTTGTAATGTGGAAACTTTTTTTGGCAATGAACATGAGACAAAAAAGCCAAACAAACACATCAGTTACAGCACTCATTGTATTGTTGACGCTGCTGATCAGGAAGGACCTGACCTGCCAACAAAAGCCGATTATAGCTTCTCTTCTTGTGTAGCTTAAAGAGGGTGTTTCAGGGTTTTTCAGTGACGGTAAAGATGGAAACTGTTTCACATGAGCACAGGACACAATGAAAATGGAAACTATCACAGTCAGAAAAAAAATCGATGTTTAGCTTTGATTAGAAGTTTACATTCGTAGACATGGATGTCATGGTAATTTTGAGCTTTTAATGAGTTTTTGAGGGTGAGATTGTTGTACAACAAATATCTTAAATTACTTTATGCTCCAGAGTACACATACGTACTCTGTCTATGATCTGGTGCAGTACATTTTATTTGTAATATTCAGTACATTTAAAATATAGTCAATAGAAATTTGCTGTATCACTACCATCAACACCTGCTTATTTCACCTAACAAACTCTTTAGAAAAAAGAATTACAAACTTGAGGAAACCACAGGTGAAGTTGCAACAAAACGCCCCTGAAGCAGCTGCAGTGTTTGTTAGGTTGTGTGAAAGTGTCTGATTGCATGATGGAGGCAAGGTACACTGAGGTGGAGTTGCATCATTCAAAATTGCAGGTAAGTTCTAATGATTGATTCAGAAGAACTGATCCTACCATAGAGCAGGAATGTCAAAGTACAGCTGGAGACATGTCTTTAAAGGAAAACAAGCAAAGCTTGACAGCTTTTCTCGGTTTTTCCAGTTCATTTAAAGGCACAGAAGTCTTCTCGTGTAGGCTGCCTGTAAGCAAGCAACAGTGTTTTAACCCATTCAGTCCATGCATTTTGTTAACTATATCTCCAATCCAGAGTTGTAGAGGGACTAGAGCTGGCTGTTTTGCAGAGAGAGGTGGGGTAAACTCTCGACGGGTTGCCAGAGTGTCTGTATTCTTTTTTCTTTTTTTTTTGTCTTTACAATTCAAATTCAATTCAAATAATTTATCTAGACTGAAAAATACCTTTAACCTTCGGCACATCCTCACTCCCTTATAGAGTTATGACTGGCTTGTAGTGCGCAACAGAGTTACACTATGAGGATCAGGAACGTAATATTAATATATTTGCACTACCGTATATACATGTAGAGGAAATTCTTGTCAAGTAAAAATGTAAAAATCCCCCTGGTAGCATGTATACATATTTGCAAAGTGTAATGCAGCTGGAAACAGTTTAGTGATGTATTATTAATAGCTGTAATATAATCAGAAGACAAAGGACACGACTTTAAATACAGTTTTTATCTGCCATGCTTAGGAGGAGAAATATGCATGTCTCTTTAACTTGTTCCTTTAAATATTTAAACCAGTTGCAGATAACCAACTCTTGGCACTGGTCCTGCATCAGCGCAGCACAGCCGACACAGAGCCGGCGTGGAATAACAGTCTTTGCTGTTCTCCTCCAAAGCCCCCAACAGCGTCATCTGTCCCTGAAGTTTCTCTGCTGTCAACACGATAAGTCACGCTTGGCGATAAATCACGACGCAGATGTTCTGAGTTTATGTCGCGCTGATTCCTGTCAGTCTTGTGGGCTTAATGGTGAACAACATTACAGGAATCTGCACAGTAACTTTCCACTACATCCAACCTCAGATCCTCTTTATGAAATCCACCTCCACTTGTTCTCTTTTTGTTTCATTTCCAAGTATTTTAATCCTGTTTCTGCTGTGAAACATACTCAGGATTGATTTACATGAAAATGTTTCCAAAGGTCAGGCTTAGTGCAGTTTACCAGTGATTATTTGAATCCACATCCAGATGTAGATCAAGGAATTAGATGTTAGATGGACTCTTTACAATTGTGTGATATTTTCTCATTGTTTATGCAGGGATTTTCAGCCTTGGCAGACGTACATCTCTTACTTCTGTGTTGGTGCAGTATATCCCATAAGATAAGTAGTCCAAGGGTTGCTTTCGACACACAGGTAGAGACGCTCCTGTTACTCTGTACCTGTGTTAACACTAATTCAGTGAAAATACAAACTACAGACTGAGATTAGCTTCACTGGCTGCACTTTAGAAGGTGGTGATCACAAACATTAAACTTACTTTTTTATTTATTTATTAAAAAAAAAAATTTTTTTTACATCCAAGTGATCATATACTGACACTTGGTTTGGACTCCACATTGTAACACACTAGATCAAACTGTAGTGTCATTTTCAACATGTAGTTCAGTACGATGGAGTTCATCTGCAGCGCCTCCACATGCCATGTCACACATGGTTATAAAAGCATAAGCACATGCTGTAAAGCTGTCTACATGGTAAGCAAAGAGACAAAAATGAAAGTAAAACATGTAAAAAAAAAAAATACTAAGAGGAACAGAACGTCACATTTATACTTTCAATTTAAATTTCAGATATTTATCATTAAACAATTAAATTTAAAACACTTCTGATAAAATTTATTTTAACTCTATTTAAACCTTCTTCTGATTTTTTTTATGTTACTGATAAGTGATAAGCTTTGGCACTGCTGAACTTTCCCACATTTACTTATCAGGCATTTATTTACTTTTTATCTCTGTGAGCCAGAAGCTCAGACTCCTCTAAATGCTCAGTTTTAGTCTTTTTAAATTTTTTTAAATTGGATTTTATTATGTCAGTGAGAGCGTACGTTCCTAATACAGTTAGCTTAGGTGTATAGCACAGAAGCCCCACCCACCTGGTGGATAAACCTTCTGTCTTCAGCCAATCAGGGGAACGTTTGTTTAGAGAGAGGAGAGGCACTAAAACATCTTGTTTTAGACAGAAGAACTGTGTGAGAATCATGCACATCCACTTGAGTAGTCCTTAATCCTGTCTTCCTTCTCTCACCCCAACCGGTCGCAGCAGATGGCCCCGCCCCTCCCTGAGCCTGGTTCTGCCGGAGGTTTCTTCCTGTTAAAAGGGAGTTTTTCCTTCCCACTGTCGCCAAATTGCTTGCTCATAGGGGGTCATATGATTGTTGGGGGTTTTTTTCTCTGTATGTTTTATTGTTACCTTACAATATAAAGCGCCTTGAGGCGAATGTTGTTATGATTTGGCGCTATATAAATAAAATTGAATTGAATTGAACTGAACTGAATAAATGAATCTTTTGAAAGCTTCTATCATTTTTACAGCCAGAAAGATGGATAAACCAGGTGATTTTTTTTTTTTTTTAGATAGCTGTTCTTTATTCTGAGCTTAAACCTATAAAAGATAAACAGCGAGACCGTTTACATTTTGTCTTTAAGTCTGATCTTTTGTCATATAATGATGAATAAAACGTTCTCTTTTTGTAGTTTTAAGAAAATGAAATTTTAATTTTGGTGTTATTTTAATCTTAGTCTGTTTGGAGTGACTGAGAACATCTGCACACATCTGTCACACATACCACATCCCTGCTTATGTTTGCTTATGTAAACCCTACCCTCATAAATTTGCACCAGCTACATTATATAAGTGCATGATGTCAGTGTCCCTGGTATTCAAATATGTATTGCAGAACACAGATTGATAAAAACCTTATCATCCTCAAAGTTCATTCACATGCATTGAAATAGAAACACATAAATTTAGCAACCTCTCTCAAACGAGTTTGACCCAGCTGTCCTTGTGTTACCGTCACGTGGGCCGTGTATGGCGCCTCTGTGCTCACATTAGACACAGAAGGAAAAAAAAATGTGTTTGTCTTTGTAATAAGAAAGGACTTTCTCTGAACATACTGGACACATCATGTGACATTTAGACTGGATAAGAGAGGCAAAGAGGGTGAGATGAAGCAAATGGGGTGGACGCTGCATGGACTGTGACTCCCTCTCCCGCCCTCACTGCTCTCCCTCTCCAGGGATCAGGCCCTGACTATATAACAGAGAGACGAGCCCTCCTGAAATCCCCTAAGTCAGGCTCACTTGAAAAGACTTATAGGTTCCAGATTCACTTCTTCTCACTTCTGGAAGTTGGCAGGGGTGCTTGAGACCTCCACAAAGTCTTGGAAATCAGGGAAGCCTCCAGGTTGAGGCTGAGCAACGTAGCCAAAGAGAAAGAAAGGACGATAAAAGCAAAGAATCTCCGTAGACTTACCAGCAAACACCCCGGTCCACTGGAAAGATGCAGAAGACAGGCTTCTTCACCCAAAAGAAAGCAGCAGCAGCACTGTGCATTGTCCTGTTAATGGTGGCTCAACAGGTGAGTGGAGTAAATTTAGTAATAACCACAGATGTGGTGTTAAATTTACCCTGTTCATTCTGCCCTGTCATCAGGAAACACCCATAACCTGATTATGACTATAATTGTAATCCTGGGCAATTAGAACATGTAACTTTTGTTTCTATTCAATTGTTTTTCCAAGTGAGGAAAAACAAATCAGCTTAAAGTCCAATTTGCCTTTCTTTAAAGGATAGAGTGATAAGTTTGTTAGACTATGGTTACATTAATAACCCTCTAATGTATTCATCTCTTATAAGTCTACCAGCAGCATCTTTCACTTCCATTAGTTTTGGATCTAAACCCTTTTTGTGAAAGCCTGCTTTGAATTTTCCCACTTTTCACATCAGGCATAAACTCATATTTTCCTCTGTGGAGTGTCCATAGTTAAGAACTAAAGTGTAACTGAAAGGGTTTTCTCTCCTGCTGGTTGTGTTTGATCCTCTCTTTCTCTTGCTTCTGCCTTATTTGACTTCCTGTCAGAAAAAAAAAAAGAGTTTTTCCTCCCCACGGTCACCAACACCAATGTCTTCAGTGTTCATATGAAGTCACTGAGTCACTAAATAGTTGATGAAGCTTATATCTTCCCAGTGCTTTGAGTCAGAATACACTGGACTACATCAGCATCAGTCATCAGTGTGGTTCCTTTTAACGAAGATGTGCATACCTTTCTGTCCCATCTGTATTCCAGGTGTGTGCAGGTCCTTTGGTTTCACAGGATCAGTCCAGCTTCCTCCAGAGTGCAGATCTAAGGGGGTCAGATGTCGTCCACGCTCCGAGGAGGATAGCCCGGATGACCCCACTGTGGCGGATCATGAACAGTAAACCCTTCGGAGCATACTGCCAAAACAACTATGAATGCTCCACAGGCCTCTGCAGGTAACTGTGCTGGCAGAATTGTTAATGTAGAAAGAAAAAAGGAAATGTGGAGATTTTTGTTAAGTTCAGAAAATCCACTGGGCTGGTAAATCCTGCAAAATGAAACAGCTCTTTTCTATGGCAGCTTGTATCTGCCACTCAATATATTTGTATTTTTTCCCTCAAAATTTCAAAATGTTATTTTTAATAACACGAACACTTAAATACACCTGATTGGAAATTTTGGCAGAAATAAGCTTTGATACTTTGTTAACATCTGCTTGTGTTTTGTTTTAGGGCAGGACACTGCTCCACGATGAACCATTCGGCATCGCAGCCGGTGAACTATTAGCCGTCCGAGGACACAACCAGCATGTTCATCCTGACGGGTTCTGATAACTGGGAGATCAGCTTACCCAGGCTTCTTCTTCTTCTTTTACTTCTTCATTTTAAATCAGAATTTGTATTTATTTTCCAGTAAAATTATATCTAAACAATTTTTAAATGCACCTGTCAGGCAGCTACTGCCCCACCTGATGCATTTCTAATTGGGAATTGTCAGGCCTTTCAAACCTTAAGCATTTGATGACAGTTTAACCACACAGAAAGTTGTATTTCTGCAACTATTGAGCTTTTTTTTTTGTTATTATCTCTGTGTCCTACTAGTTACCCTGGCTTTGAACTTATCCCACAGCTGATATAACGGCGCTCGATAACAGCGTTTCATTTAAAACCCGTTCCTTCAGAAATATCATAAAACAGTGAAACATTTTTAAAGGACATTTGTAATTCTGTAACTGAGCAGATGCGTAGTCTCCACATTTTTATGACTGAGATGTAATTGGTCGTGTTTTCTAGGGTGTGATAAACTCAGATTTTTAATGATACGACTTTATCAGAAGTAAATGTAACAACTAGCTGTGCCTTCTACAAACTCCTCACCCTTACTTTTTTTTTTAATACTCGCAGTCATAATTTCTGTCCCCTTAATAATTGGACCAGCCTAGTTTAGTCCAAGGTTAAATTAAAAGGTAAAATGTAAATGAAGGATAAACCAATAGAGAACAAATGACATGGAGCTGACCTTTGATCACTTCTTACTGTTGGGCATTTTACATAAAGCAAAGTTTTAGAAATCTTAAAAATATGAATGAATATGAATATGAATGAAGTTGCGGAAATGACATAAAAGGTGATGGTATAAAAACTGAGAAGAGGTGGAGCAATGTTGTTATGGATTTAAGATAAAAGTTATTTAAAGTACACTCAGGTTCTTGACAAAAGGTTCAAACACAGTTGGATTAACTAACAGTATCTGTAATGCTGATTCTGGTATTTTATTTATTTTATCTTTTTTTTAAATGTCAAAATGTGCCCATTTTCATTTACTATTTTAAACTCAGTTTAGGATATTTCACTTTTTTGTTTTGTCCCATAACCGTTTGGGTTTTTTGTTTTGTTGTTTTTAAAAAAAAGGATTTAAAGCAGGAACGTTATGACATCTACATGCTCAAACAATTTTAAATCTGCAAAGTCTCAAAGTCGAGCTACCTGATGGGCTGAGTGTACAAATACTGGGAACAGATTCCTCACTATGAGCTGCACAGCCTTGTTTTTTATTTGCACATCTATGAAATCCTGAAATTTAAGAGGAGGTTGCAGCTTTAGCTTCAACTCACCTGCAGTTTACTTCATGCACACAGCAGGTGCTTGCTGATATTTTGTACACTCAGGTTGCACTTTTAAACCCAAATTATCTTTGTACTGTGTATTGCTTACTGTACTGTTTTACTTGCATCTGAAGGGCCGGAGATGAAGTGAAATAAAAGCATCGGACAAAAGAATCAGTGACTCAAACGTGGACTTTTGTACGCCGTTGCTTCGTGTCTTCTCATATACCTTTCACCTGGGACATAATGTGGACAAAGCTGACATTTGAATCCAAGGTAAACAAATGAATCTGCTGCCAGCGTTCAAAAGTCAAACAGCTGCTGGTGCACAGATATTCAGTCTTTCACAACAAGAGAAGCCAGCCAAGCGTGTGAGTGGGTGCAGGAGATAAGTCGTGTTCATTTAAGAGGAATGACGCCTCCTGAAGGAGTTTTCCACATCTTAAGAAAATCTGCAGAGTCATCAGAAATGTCTGTTTGCATGTTTGTCTGCACATTCCTGCTGAATTCACTGACAAGAAAACAGAATAGATGGTAATCCAAACTCTTATTTGTCTTTGTAAAAAGTGCAAGTACAGGTACTGGATCCAAGTCCTTTAACAAGGATTACCTTACCTTTTCAGACATTTTGTTTGACCTTTACTGTTTCGATAGGAGTTAAGAAGGGAAGGAGCAACTAAGTGGTGATAATACACTTGATTAAGCATTTGTCAGAAAGACTGAGCACCGCTATAAAAATCAGAACTTCTGGAAGTTTCCTCGCCTGGAACATTCAAGTGTGTTTTAACACCATGATGCAATTTCACAAACTGTGCAACATCTCGGACTCTACAGGCTTCAGTTAGTTAAAAGTTAAAGTTCATGACAGTATTGTTAGAAAAAGATTGAATAAGTATGATTTGTGTAGAAGGGTTGCGAGGAGAAAGCCTCTTCTCTCTAAACAAGGCAGCAAGGTTCAAGTTTACAAAACCGCATCTGAACAAATCAGAAGACTTCTGAAACAATGTCATTTGAATGATGATGGCTGTAGCCCAGGTGGTGGAACAGGTTGCCTACTAATCGGAAGGTTGGTGGTTTGATCCTTGTCTGCTCCCGTCTGCAAGCCAAATATCCTTGGGCAAGATACTAACCCCAAGTTACTCTCCGATTCATCCATTGGAATATAAATGGGTGAAATCTGTGTAAACCGACTTGACTGCTCAGAGTAGAAAAGCACCATATAAGAACCATGATACCAAAGTATTCTAGAGTCAAATGTGAGGCCATCTGTCTGACAACGTCCCAAGCAAATCTACAACAGGATGGCTGAAAAAGAAAAGACAGTGGTGCAAAGTCCAGACACCAACCTGTGCATTAACAAATGTCCACACACCTCAATGTGCAGAAGCAATGCTGTAAAGAAGAGTGAGACAAAACTTCTCCAAAGGTGAGAGACTGAAGAAGTCATGCAGAAAACGATGGCAATGCCAAAAAGTGGTTCTACAAGCTACTGAATAAAGCGGCATATTCAGCTTTTGTCACAGGACTGTATAAAAGATGGATGTAGGTATCGTGACATCATCCACTGGGTTGGGAAGTCTGAAACTGAAGAAAAGTAATTTGTCAGTCACAAGTTTTTATCCTGGATAATCCTCCTATTAGACTCTTAAAAACAACCAAAATTTACAAAATGGACTTCATGCTTTGAGAACGTCGTGAAATAAGTGAATAAATCAACCAGGCAGAGGTCTACTCAGGGTCAGCAACCAAGACGCTTACAAAAAAAGTGTGGAGAGTGGAAACCCAGCGTTGACTTTGTCCATCTTTGTCCATGACTGATGTTCATTGGTGCAGTGTTGGAGTGTTGGCCATATAGAGTGCAGTATGAGCCATAAAATTGTGCTCACTGGGGTAAATTTGTGTGATTAAATCCTATAACTGGGTATGTTTGTTGATACTGCCAGAATACGACATCTGAGTTGTTTTAGAAACAGACTCCATCAAACAGATTGCTGGCACATGAGTGTAACACTTACAGCTGAAATGTATTCATGTTTTTGGCAAACAATAAAGAACAAGAGAATTTATCACTAAGTATTGGCATCAAGTTTTTTCAAATCACATCTGGTTTCGCTGTGTTTAATTAATCACATAATTCAGTGAGCAAGCTGAACAGATGACTAAGATGGAGAAAAGAAAAAAAAAAAAGTGGTTTACGTGAAATAGAAACTTTCACTGACCATAATTTGCTTAACCACAGAGACAGATTCATGCCTGGCATTGGACAAGTAATCATTGGTCTGCATGTTCAGGCCTGCCGAATGCAGTCCCTGTTTATCCTTGTACGTTTGCTTTCCACATACATGTAACCAGCCACACTTTGAACTGTTTTTGTTTTGTTTTTTTAAAGTTCAGCAGCACTTAACATACTTAATTTATCTGATTGAATATTTTCTCTTTTGAGGCCATTTTATTTCAGGTAAAAAAACCCCCAAGATCCTGTGCTTAAACCATTTATAACTCTTCTCAAATTAACTAAACCTTTCAGCAGAATTTGAAGAACTTACATCAGTGATGTTATGGTTATGTCTGTGGTTTCTAATTCACTACATTCACTCACCTGATACCTTTTTTGGTATACCTTATTAGTTTTTGGTTGGATGCCCCTTTTTGCTTTAATTCTTGGTGACACCGATTCATTAAGGTACTGAAACTCCTCAGAGATTTTGGTCCATATTGAAAGGACAGTATCGCACAGATACTGGCTGGACATCCACGATGTGAATCTTTGGTCTCACCACATCCCAAATGTGCCCGGTGACTGTGGAGGCCATTTGAGTACAGAACTTGAAACTAGTTTGAGATTATCTGAGTTTTGTGACACTGTGTTATCCTGCTGGAAGCATCTATCAGGAGGTGGTCATGGACATGGTCAGCAGCAATACTTGGGCTATGGTGTTGAAAAGATGCTAAGGAGCCATAAATATTCCACACCACCACAAGCAGTTCTGCATTTGGCTAGGGTCAGTGTCACTACTGGTAGCATGAGGCGATATATGGACCCTACAGTGGGTGCACAGATAGTCCAACTCCTTGACGATGGCACATCAACACATGCCTTTGCCAGTGTCTCCAAGCAAACTCTGAGGAGCATGGAGGAGATTCCAGGAGACAGACAGGTACTCTAGGAGAACTGGACAATGACAAAGAAAGTACTTAACCCATCAGCAGGACCGGTATCTGCTCCATTGTGCAAGGAGGAACAGGGTAAGTACTGCCAGAGCTACAAAATGACCTCCAGCAGGACACGCGTGTGAATGATTTTGATTGTTTGGTCAGAAACACGAGTTCATGAGGGTGGCCTGAAGGCTCTGTGTCCTCTTGCGGGCCCTGACCTCACTGCTGGTCAACGTGGAGTTCGATCTGCCACTCAGTACATTACGTTTTAGTCCATCCGACGGTGCCAGGTTGCACCTCAGACTGTCCAGGAGCTCGGTGATGTCCTGGTCCAGATCTGGGAGAATCCTCCATGATACCAGCTGTCATCTCAGGAGCATTCCCTGACATTGTCAGGGGTGCAAATAGGCATGTTGACCATACAAGCTACTGAGTACCCCTAATTACATTTAATAAGAATGGACTAAGCCTGCCTCGTTATTTATACACTTTGATTTTTTGAGGTGTCTTTGAATTCAGCCCTCACAGTTTGGTTATTTAATTGCCACTAAACTTCTTGGCATCCTTTCAATTTCAACACTTCCTTACTGCTTCCCTGTTCCTTTATTTTTTGGTTTGAGCAGCATATTCATATATATGAAGTTAAACCAACAAAGCACATGTAACAGGTCTGAAAGTTCAGGCAACTGTAAGATGGAGAGAGCACTTTGAAAAGTTTAAAAAGACCTACTCAGTAACATGACTGATTAAAAACACTCATAACTGATTTTGATTATTTTATTACAGAATTAGTTTCAAAAACAAAAAAACAGTCAACCACCGGCTTGCTCATCGATACTCGTTCTGATACGATCGGCTGTAGTTCACGTGGAGTGTGCTGGAACGCCACAAAATGACTGACGTCAGCTGATTACTGGACATTTAAACAGGAGGCACGATCAGGCATGTTCTTCAATAACCTTAATAATTTATTCCAACAGACAAAATGTGTTCAAGTTTAACTGCAATTAATCTAAAAACAGAAACAAAATTACAGTTTCAGCAATCAGATGAGAAGATTAAGGCAAAGAAACGCATTAATACACTACACGCTGAAGAAAACGTTCTGAGAAATTAATTCAGTTCATTTATAGCTTTAAATAAAACAGCACTCCTGAAGTTTCAGTCACACAAACTTCTAGACTCAAAATACAACCATGTTAAGGCATCATGGCCTCTTTAAGACACCTACCTACAGGAGCTGACTTCAATTAACGGTTTAGACCTAAAAAAATAAATACTACTTTTTTGTTTGCTTTCCATTTGTAATACACCGTACAAGCACACAGGACTGGAGGTATACGAAGACGGGTGAGTCTTAGAGGTTGAGCGACCAGGTGAGGTAATAAATTAGGAAACGTTAGAAGATTAATTTGAAATTTACGAACTTCATGTTTAAGTTACGCAGGTAACAGTGGTTGGAGGTGAAAATGTTTAAGGTAGTGATGAGCGCAAGAAAAAAAAAAGGGAAAACTGTATTTTCTGGCCATGTTGATTATAGCTGGGATACATTTACATTCATTTCCACAGAGTGAATTAGTATATTTGGCTCATTTTCCCCATAAATAGATGAAAAAATGAGCAGGGGATGGAAATTAACTGCTTTAACTCATCCCCCCTTTGAGAACTACTACGGATGACCCTCGTTTCTCTTGTCTAAACTTAGTTTCTGTCATATTTCCTTCAGAACAAAATGACTGGGTGTGCATCAGAAGGTATGGGTAGCTTACTAGAGCTACCTCTGGAAAACCAAATGTGCATTAATCCGCAGCTGAAAATCGTTCCCAACAAAAAGATGCATTATTTACCACAGTTTTAGTAACATTTGCTAATAACTATAACTATGATATTTTAGGAAATGTATTTAAATATCTGGCCAATGTTTATTTTGCATTAACACTGAAAGTTTAAGTACGGTGCACAAATTTTAAGCTTATGAAACAAGAAATTTTGAACTAGTGGATGATGTGAATTTATACTAGTTAAAATACTTCAGCTCTGGCAAGGGGTTAATCAAAATTGCTGATTTCAAATTTCACATTTACGCTTCCTCCTCCTAACGTGTGCCATTAGAAGTGAATATCTGTGGATTTCCATCACAGCTTTTTTCAGGTGAGTAACACGAGGCATTTGAACGCACTGCCAGACTTAAAGTAGGGAACTGCTGGTGATTACTGAGAATAAAAGAAACACAGGAAGTCAGCACCCTGAAAAGAGGAACAGACGAGGCTAGCTAACGTGGCTGCTACAGTTTGTGCAGCATTCTGTTGCTTCGGTACGAGCAATGGTTGAAGACGACGAATATTCACGTAAAACTTGATCTATCATCTGCATTAACACACATGTGGTGACAACACGAAGCGAGGCTGTTACGTTAGTTTATGTAGTAAAAAAACAAACAAAAAAACCAAAAAAAATAACAACTAACTGTTGCACCATCTCGTCTTCTCACTGTACGGCACACGAGCCGCTGGGCAGGAAGTCCTGCACGTACACCGCCACAGCCTTTGTGAGGTAGGTCATGCTCCCGAAGCGTCCGCTGGGGGCGCTGTCATACAGCAGCCTGCATATTCCTGTGGACGGATCCCTCTCCAGGATGTGCTCCTCTGCACCAAGGTCCCTCTGCAGAACAATGGAAGAAGAACAACCTGCTTTAGCTGATGACAGGGATACGGACGCTGGAAGTTTAGAGCGACTGCTGACCTGGTCCTTGTCGAACATGTCGTTGCCCAGGTGGACGATCTTCTCCACGTGGATTATAGAGCCGATGCTCTGGATGTCCACGTCAGCCAACATGGTGAGGACCAAGATGGCCTCCACCAGCAGCTGTCGGTACTCGGGCTGAGGGACTCTGTTCAGGACAGTCTCCACATGGACAGAGAACTTTATCTCCCCTGGGGTCATCTGGTGGAAAGTTATAGTTTTTATTTTATGCGTAGTTTGTAAAATTATTTAGTTTTAAGGTTTTTCTGTTTAGTTTTTAAGTTTGGTTTCAGTTAGTTGGATAATTTCAGTTCTTTTTGTTTTTTATTTTATTTTTTATTACTGTAAAATATTGGATCAAATGTTTCGTTTTTATTCCTGGTTAACCAGGATGTTTTTTCACACCTAGTTTTAGTTTTGAATTTAATTTTAATGATCTTGGTGAGTAGATGAACAATAGATATGTCTGTAAAGAGAGTTTCTTTAAACTTTACAGATAAAAAAGGTGATTTTCTTGCATTTATGCATAGTTTAAAACCTCTAAATAGCTATCAATGGAACAAAAAATTACAACTTTAAATGATAAAATTGTAGAAACAATCTTAATTACTAGCAAATAACAGAACAGAGGTTTTTGCTTTTGGTTGTTTGACTGTGGCTGACCTGACCGACAACACTGCAGACTGATGAAAGTTTTACTTACATTTTGAGGGGGAAGTAAGCAGAAGAAGAGATAAGTAGGCTAACTACAATGAGACTCACATGTACAAGTAAAATGAACCAAAAATAAGCTAAAACTAAATATATTCAAACTTAAACAAGTGAAAAGATATTTCAACATATATTTTTGGCTTTCGTAAGTGGTCACAATATACAGGAGCGATAACCCTGATGCAAATATACAAAGCACTAAATGCAGCTTCTCCTCACTGATTTTTATTATTAAATACTATTTTTTATGTTGTTTTAAGTTTATCATTCAAAGTTATAGTTTGTTTGTTTTGTTCTATTCACAGCTTTATGAAGGTTTTAAACTAAAGTGTAAATGCAAAAAAAAATATCACCTTTTTTAACTGTCGTTTCCAGATTTCAAGAGGATTCATTGTGCAACATCATTCAAATGTTTGCCGATCAAAGTATTAGTGTCTTAACAAAACGACACAATATATTACTCAGTATCGGTAAAAATCAGGATTAAATAGAGTCAAGGTTTTTCATGCAAAGTGTAGTAGCAGTAAAAAAAATGAAGGATTTTTAGGATTTTGATGTAATTTGGCAAATATCCCAGATTTTTCCCAAATACCCAACGTAGCATTTAAATGATAAGAAGACAGGTTTAAAAAAAAAAAAAAAAAATAGAAAATACTAAAGCAGTAAAATTTCTCTCTCAGTTTCATGTGAAGTGTGTAATCAGACATCACCTCTCTGGTGGTTGAAGATGGAAGAACAAAGCCCTCTATGGACAGACCGTGGCACTGCAAGAAGCACATCAGTATCACCACAACTACCACACAAGTCCAAGTGTGACAGAAACTTTTGGTTCATCTCGTCTTGTCACTTTACATTAAAGATGTTTTAAATTTAACCACATGAAGGCTCACAACAGGAAACAATAATTATACGACAGGTTTAAAATGTGGAATGCAAATGTTTACCAGTTAATCCAAGAAGTGAATAACATTAAAAAACACACTCATGAGTAAATATGCATCTGAGTCATAACTCACCTTCTGCAGGATCTTCCAGACTTTCTGGTAAAAGCCGACGGGCACTCGGTTCAGCGCCCCGTCCAGACGCCTCCTACGCAGCCACTGGCCGTGTCTGGTATCCTTAGCAACCGGAATCTTGTCCGGGATGTCGAAGGATTCCATGGACGGCAGCCGGAACCTCTGAACAGATGGGAAGAGAAAAGCGGAGTCACTCGCTGTAACTGCGTCTATTCTGGAAGAACAGCGCCCTCTTCTTGTTTTGAGGCACAGTGACACCAGCTGACTGCTAATCCACATCTGATGCAGTGGCTCATGTTAGAGGGCCACTACAGGAAAACAGAAGAAAACAAACAAACAAAAACACTAAGTAAAAACAAAAAGCGGGAGAATAAGGCTAAACTTTACCCCAGACTCGATGCTTTCTACGTCCGGTGACTGCATGCCCTGAGAGGCAGAGAATAAAACATAAAAGAGGAGAAAGGAAAAAGAAAGCAAACAAACAAACAAACAAAAAAAACTGACTTGAAAATAACTGAAGAATTAAGGATCGGTAAAAGCCAGCAAGCATGAATAAAACCAGGGCGTCAAGTGGGAGAAATTCTGTTAGAAAACCACGAATCACAGCACAGCTCCACCCAATCTGCATCATACTGTAACAGCTGGTTAAAGATCGGCGAGATCTTACTCACGAGACGGACCTGTGGGCTCCAAATATTTGAGGTTTTACAGAATCGACAACTGTGACATTTTCCTACAAAGCTTACTATAAATAATTCAGCTTAATTAACATAACTTTTCTTTTTCTTGTTTTAAATGGAGTAAAATTAAATTTACAGTCAACTCTGATTGGTCAGAGAAGCATTGGTTAATAATAATAATAATCACAATTATTGATTAATCAACAATAATTATTACTGATTAACAATTATTGGCAAATCAGTATCTGAAGCTGTGGTTAGCTGCTTAGATGATTACAATTGCAATGCAGTTTACTTGTTGAGCAGCCACACATTAGAGTGTTAATCACTCAAACCACCCTGAATGCTCAGTTATCAGACTTTAATGTCGTTATCACCGTCACCTTCAGGGTGGACGTCACAGATTGGTCGAGCTGAAAGGAAGAGAAGATCACAGATGGAGGCTTTAATTTAACTTCTGCCGAAACGTTTTCCATTCAGATTCCATGAGAGACGGGTCGAATCACCCACACCACCATCATTACCCCTCATAAGAGTGTGGCTGGTATCGTTTTCACCCTGTGAGTCTGATTTGGTTTTTAAGCATTACGGTAGGAATTGACTTGATCACACGGGGACAGAGGTTGCTAACTTTGTATCATAGTATAATTCCAGGTGTAGTTGAGCTCAAAGTAAAGGTTGAGTTTTAAGATGGGCGTGGCCTGATCAGAGTAAAGGATTCAATATAACAGACTCACACAGCTGTGAGCGATACAGCCACGGAAGTTCAGGTTTGTAGTCAACATGACGACAATGATAATAACCAGCCAAGGTTTGATTCAGTTTGATCAGAAACGACCTACAGCTCCACTTCATTTGAATGAAGTGTGAACTGAAAATTACAATTTCTAAATCTTCCTCACACTTTCTTTATCATCGTCACCTCAACTGAGTCGGTCAAAGACACGCTGCGGTCTGTCTGTAATAGACAAAAACACATTAAACAAAGGCCAGTTTTTAAATCTGCAACCCCAGCTTGCTCTTCCACAGCAAAGCCAAAAGCACATTCAAATCTTCCTCCTCAATACCCATGAAATCATCATCATCATCACGAGCAGAATTACAGCGGCTGCCTGAACCATCACAGCTTGTTGTTCCAGAGCTTTCAACTCTCTCTCACAGTCTTTATCCTCCGGGAGCGTTTATACAGTGTTTAAATCAACTTTAAATACAAATATATGGAGGGTCAGTGAATTTAGGGTAGTTGAGTGATATAATTCAGGCTAACATAATACAGCGACGTTGCAAATCTCATCTACAGATTAAGGATGAGAATTAATAGAAGTTTGTGATAAGGGTCATTCTGTGAGGTTAACACCTGCTGGTGGTTTAACAGATACACAAATAACGGCAGGAAGAAGTCACCCAAAATGGACACAATTATAGCAGGTGACTCAGGGGACCCGATCCACAGATCAATAGTTTGAATCATTTTATTACCAAAAAGTTCTGGTGTAACAAGTTTACAGTACACACCCTCAGTTTTAAAGCATCTACATTAAGGAATAGTGATATCAAACTCATCTCCCCTCATGGGTTAACTGCAGCCCCATCTGAACTCATGCACAGCCCAACCACTGAAACCATTTCAAAGTCTATTTAAAGTTTATTTCTACTATGGGGTCCCCATTATTCATTTTTTGTTTTATGAGATGCTCTATAGTGGGAAATAAAATAAAAAAATCTCTCTCTCTCGATACACACACACACACACACACACACACACACACACACACACCTACCTTATCTGATAGCCTATAAAGTTTAGAGTTAAATGACTGATGTATTTTAGGTTATCTTAAGGAAAATAATGCATGTTCAAAAAATAAAATAACATTCATCAAGACTGGTGTCATTATGTGTACACTACAATTTAAGAATCATGGTAAAAAAAAATAATATAATTTTTGTCTAACCCAAAAAAACAAAACAAAATAGCCATAAGTTTCTTTTGACTTAAGGATGTTTTGTTAGCTACTCTCCAAAATGTTGACAAAACTCATCTAAAACCTTCATCATGATGAAGTCTGAGGAACGCAGCTGAAAGCTCTGGAGCAAATAAGCAGGCCTTGAGTTTTACAAATGAACAGCCTCCCTAATGATCGATCTGTTGATCTGATCGATCGGTGAGGTTTACACAGAAGGTGAATTAACAGCTACAGGTAAAAAAACAAAAATAAAACAACAACAACAAATGAACAGATGTCATCACTGTAATAGGTAATATTCTTTCATGTGATCATCACCTTAAGTGTGTCCATCATGGATAACCTGCGATCCACCTGCAACACAAGGACCAGGTCGTGAATGAACGACTGAGCTGTTCTAACAGACATAATGATTCAAATCGATCAATAGTCTCGATCTTAAAGCCGACAATTTCCCATCAACGAGCCACCGCTCTCCTTCAGCACATGCTTTCAGCTCTCTATGAATTACTTCATGTCCCACCAGCACCCTCTTCCAGGTGAATTAGCACCTCATTTAAATCATTAACATCACCTTGTTCAGATCCGTCAAAGACAACCTGTGCTCCAGCTGCAAAAACACAAAAGTCGAGTTTGCCAAAAAAGCTCAACAATTTCAAAATAAGAGCCTCTCCTGCCTCCATCTCCATCTCTGTTTAATGGGCTGCTGAGTCTACTCGTTTCATGACAGTCAAATGTTAAAGTTGACACAGTGTGTGTGTCTGAAGAAGCGCTTTAAGATGAGCTTCCTATGTGGAGCAAGGTAACTGTAACCTCACAGTCATGGCATCCTACCATTTTCATGTCGCTCTTCAGTTTGCTGATGCCGGCTCTCTCGCTTTTAGTGGCTCCCACATTCCCGAGATGATGGATCGAGATGGCAGGACTGACGCCGGCATCCATCTCCCGAACTGTGTGGAGGGTTGAGGAAGAAGAAACAAGCAGCACAGGCACAGAGAGAAAATAAATGGGAGTAAAGGTCAAACGGTGAACGTGTGGATTTTTGTTTAAAATCAAGTCTGGGAAAACAGATTAGGACAATGATATCAATAACAAGAATAAACAATCTAGAGAGGTCTTCTCTAGCAGTTAGTGGAACATCATGCGTGCAATGTTACAGTTTCTCTGTGGAAATATGAGGCCTGTCAGTGGCTTACTTATTAAAAACTGTTGCCCACCCTTCTTCCACAGCATATTGAAACAGATTACTTTGGCTACACTCTTGTCAAAAGATTTCTCTTTTCATGTGACGACTGCCCCACCCAATCAGAAAGCTTCACCGTCATTGCAGATGAAGCAGCAGTGACTGCATCAGAGTTGCAGCATATGACTGGTTCTCGTGTTACATGAGGTAAGAGGTCTCACCACTGCGCTCCACTCCAAACTCCTTCCCGCTGAGGATGTGATGGAGCAAGTTCTTCAGTTCAGACGGACTCAGACTCATCAGGGTCTCTGTGGCCTCCTCTCCTGTTTTCACAAACGCAAAGACAAACATGACACCTGAAGCCCGTACTATGAAGAAAGATTACTGTGGAGCTTTAAGTCAGAGTTTCTCTTCCCATGAAACAGACTCTTATCTGGCTAAATCACCATGGTAACTTATGCTGAACACATAACTTGGTTAATACATTACAACAAAAACCTTGAAGATAAAGTTTACAAGAGTGAAAGAAGACTTCATTAAGATTTCATTTCCCACACATTTCTTTTCTTAGCCTTACATCAAGCCAAAGAGGCCAAAGAAACTATTTGGAGGGAAAGCCAAGGAAAACATTTTACGATTGGAGGCAATATTTCACATTTAACTCGCATCAACAAATTAATCAGTTTAATAAGATCTGTGACTGTGTTTACAGAATGTTGATGATGCACTGCTTGGATACGTTTGGGGTGTTTTGTTGTATATATGTGCTTTTATGTCCCGGGGCTACAGTTGTAAATTAGCAGTTCTGTTAAAAGCCAACACGTAGTTCATCCTTGTTCAATTTACAAATACATGGTTTGTAACATTTAGGCTGAATGTGATCTTTGGTTTGTTACTCCACTATAGGCATAAAGTCACAATGAGAGACATGGATTTTTAGTAACAAACTTGAGTAATTTACTTCTTAAAGCCCAGCTTTAAACCACCTTCCCGTCTTACCTGAGCAGCCGAGTGACTGAGCCAGCTCGGTGGCCATCACCTGGATGATGAGACCGATTCTCAGCCTGAACATCTCGCTGAACAGCCCGGGCTGAGTCCTGATGCTCATAGCCAGGTACACCATGATCTCCTGGTGGAAAGACATTTAAAGGATGAAGGACAGAGAGAGGAGAAGGTTTTAAACACATGATTGTGGAGGAGGTAACTCACCTGTGTGAGAATGGCAACACTGATGTTGTTTTCACTGGCCTCGTCGATAAGATTCGCCAGCTGGTCCGGCGGTATCGGAGCCGTGATGGTTTTCTCTCTCGGCTCAGGAGGGAGTCCGATCGTCAGGTGCTTCTGGTGGGCCAGCAAATCAGAGCAGGCCTACCGAGAGAGACCACAACCAATTAGGAAAGAGCAGGAAAAGTTAAGGGCTTGCTGGTGGGAGATCTAATGCAGCATGGAGTCAACTGATAGCAGAGGGTTGGCATTTCAGAGGTATTTCACTCCAACTTCAGGAGCTTTTCTTTAAACCTTCTTAGAAGTTTTTAATTTAACCACAAACTGTGGTCAACTCATTTCAAGCTTTTCGGACTCTGTGACTCGCTACATGTGAAGGTAAGAGATGAATGACTGAAGATTTAAAGGCACACGTAGAGTTCAAATCTGTGCCAATAATGAACAATGAACCCACCAGTTGTTCATATAGATTTTAGTTTTACATTATTTTTTACTTTACTTAAAACTGTAGCTTCAGGACTTTTTTCATAATCATGGCTAAAACAGAAGATTCACTAGTAACGTCACACCTGACCACACAGCTTCTGTACGCTGCCCTGTTATCTATAGCTGCACCGTACCGAGTCGAGCTCCTCCACCTTCTTCCTCAGCATGCCAGAGATCATCCTGATGAGACCCCAGTGTTTCAGTTCACCTGCCTTCTCATAAAGATCAGTCAGCAGAGACCTCACAGTGGAGCCTTTACCATGCACACCCGTGTCCCAGTCCATACCCCTGACAAAGGAAAGACAGCAAGGGCTTTTCATTCTTTTCAACGCCGTTTTGACATGTCACAGCAGCACAGTCTGAATCAGGAGCGCTTAATGACTCAACTGTGGAGTCAAGTTCAGATACTTCTTCCAGATCCTGAGACTCACACTGATGAGCTAGCTTGATTGGTTGACTGTTTGCATGATGCAGCACAAAATAAGCCAGCCAAAGACGCAGCCGTACACAGAAACAAGCCAGCCAAGCAACAACAAGACTTCACTGTCTGTAAATATCTGTCAAAACTATGACTAAAAATTATTTATTAAACAGTTTTTTTATGTGTAAAACACAAAGAAAACAAAAAGTAAACAAACTGCACTATTTTGCTTCCACGTCAAGGCGGCGACCTCCGCTCAGCACAGCTAAAAATACAGAGCGCTACAAGTTGGCCAGTCAGCCGATGACCTTTAGACTTTAGTTCGTTGTTTCTTGTAAATCTTTAGAGTCTTCCAATGAGCTGTAAGTGAGCGTGTCACCATTACTAAATCACAATCATTCAAAAGGAAAAAATGTAAATGTTGGGCTTTAACCTGGTTTTTCACATTTACGAGGAGATATTGAAATAGACAGTTTTGTTTTAATCCTTCTATTCTGTAAACATCCATCAACTGCTGGGCTGCCGGTGTCTGGGAATACACGCTTCCCTAGCAACCAGTGGTTGCCGGGGGTAGCTGACGAGTCTCTAGGCTTTTGTGACTGAGGCTTTAATATTTTAATACCAAAATTAAGTTTGCTGCAGTTCCTGCTTTTTCGCATCACCTTCGTTGTGTTTCATATCTGTTTTAATAAAAATCATGGTGATGTCAAACACACCCAGCCTCATGTTTCTCACTTGTCTTTGTAGAGGATGTAAAGTATATCAGCCTGGTCCTGCAGAGACTGTGTGTCTTTCAGCAGCTGGGCCAAAGCGTTGTAGTCGATGGCTCCGCTGGCATCTCTGGGAATGCCACTCTGTGTTGTGACCCCTGCCTCAGGACCCTGGAGTGAAAACACAGAGAGACCGAGGAGTCTGCAAGTGAGCAAAGAGCTGACATCAGAGGAGAGAAAAGAAAGAAAGGAAGAAGAACCTGAACGTCTGGTGATGCAGGAGAGTCTGTAAGATTCAGGTTGAGCGTCGGCTGAGGAGAACGAAACAATTTGCTCGGCAGGTACATGTTGACATCTGAGGGGGAAAAATAGAAAACAACGTTTTATTATTAAATTTGTGATTTAGTCGAGTTTGTCAGTCGGAGACGAAGCGCCGACTCACTTTGTATGTTGAGGTCCTGAGCTTTGTTCATCAGAGTCACCATCTCTTTGGTTTTGGTGGCCGCAGCCTTGAATCTGCTGAGACCTCCCACCGGACGCTTGGGCTTCTTGGGGGCAGAGTGGGCCAACAGGTGGTCAAGGTACTGCGCGAGGTCGTCATCCTCTGTAGGGAGGGACCAAGAGAACAAAACAAAGCGATGAAGGAGGGTGGGATGAGGAGAAGAACAGAAATGTGGAGAGGGAAAGGAGGAAAAATGAACACGCAGAAAGAGATCATTTACTCACCGCTCTTTTTTGTACAGACAAGTGTTAAAACTGAGTTTCCTTCTAAACTTCATAAAGTACTAAAAAGAAATAAGATCTGAAAACCATTTTTCATTTTATGCTAATTTATAAACTTTGAACTTGCAGCTTTTAAAGGGTTTGCTCACTCAAATCTCACAAAAACAAAACTTATTGAGTATCTGAGAAAAAAAGATCTTCGTTCATTTCAGGTGGTTTACAACAAAATTAATATTGCTTTACAGAAATTTCTGTTTTTCCGAGGAACAAATTGCAAATATTCATAAACACCATTAAACGTGACAATTGTGTGTAATAATTATAATGGCTTTTGTGGGTGAGGCTTTGGGGTGAACTGACCCTTTAAACTGAAGACTTTATTGGTCACAGCCATGCTAGCAAATTGTGATGCATTTAGGGACCAACGGGCTGTCTGTAAACAGGCGTTTAAGGCAAATCTAACCAGCTGTGCGTGAACACAAACAACACAACCAGAAACTGAGAATGTTTTCATTCTTCCACTCGTGTTAAGATTTTGAGGCGTTTTAAATGCACCACAGTCAAAAATACACTTTTATTTTTTAAAGAGGACCCATTATCTTTATTTCCATATTGTCATTTTTCAATCATGGACTCTCTACAGCAGCAGTTCTGAAGCAAGTCATTTTAGCTCCTTCCTAACTTTCGTCTGATTGGCTGCAACGCTTAAACCAAGCGTGGGGAACTCCAGGCCTCAAGGGCCAGTGTCCTGCAGGTTTTAGATCTCATCCTGGGTCAGCACACCTGAATCAAATGATTAGTTCATTACTAGGCATCTGGAGAACTTCAAGACATGTTGAGGAGGTCATTTAGCCATTTAAATCAGCTGCTTTGGATCAAGGACACATCTAAAACCTGCAGGACCCAGGAAGATCCCATCTGCCAGTGGGCGGAGCTTCTGTGCTGTAATTCCCATATAGGTATATATTTTTTTTATTTTCTCACTTAATGCATAGCCAAGCAGAGCAGAAAAATAAAGAAAAACTGCCTGAAAATGCTTTGTTTTAAATATTTTTAAAGTTTTAAATTGAGTGTTCAGATTGAACTCTGGCTTGAAAGGATCATTAAATCTGAGCGTCTTTTTTTCTCGTTGACTGCAAATGATTTTACAATTTTATTGTTTTACAAGCATTAATATCCGGTTCTAAAACAGAGCTAATGATTTTACTTGAGGATTTATACTAAATCTGAATATAGAGTACAGTTAAATCTGGTTTTTATTTTCCCTCTTTCAAACCAATAAACACCAGTTATCGACTCACACTGAGCCATTAGATCCTCCTCTGTCCCAATGATAGACACAGGAGGATAGGCTTTCTTTCCAGCCTTCAAAAAGGCTAAACTTTACTGATATAGTAGCTTTTACCCCGCATGCATACATTCATTTATTCAGTGCTTTTACTCGACTACTGTTCAGCACTACTTTCATATTTGCCCTTCCTTTGTAACATTGCATTTATCCATGTCTGTGATTGGTCAGACGATCATTAAAGAACTTGGCAGCAATGTTTAAAAAGTGCAGTAAAAGAAAAACAAAACATTTTAATTACTTGTATATTTGCAGACCTCATTACCAAGCTTTCCTGTGTTAAATATGAGCATCAACAAACTGACTGTACATCAAGTATATGACATAAAATAAGGAAAAGCATTAGAGGTCCACTTTACGGTCCATTACAATTCAAGTTTTGAGTTATTTTATGTAATAATTTAGAGCAAAAGAAGAAAAATATTCCAAGTTGCCCAACAAGGCACCCAAAGCCCCGAGTGGAAGAACTCTGATACACAGGGATGATGGGTGATGATGATAGGATGAAACAGGAAGTGTTGATTAATGAAGTCATGGGTATTTGATTTTAGATTTCACAATGAGATGGCATGAGGGGAAAAAAGAAATAAAATGTAGATGCACAGATGCAACTCAAAAATCAGCCAATGTTAAAAGAAAAACTGTCAACTTAAAGAAACTGTAAGTCTGCTAACAGCTGCTGGGGTCTGTGACTGTGAGTATTTTCAGGAATGATCAAACCAACCCAGGAAAAGAAAAATGAGCTGTCAGTGTGAGCTCCGGCTTTAAAAACGTGAATCCTGGTGTCACCATTCCTTCTCCATCCTCCATCCACGCTGTGTTTTTCTTACCAGCATCATAATGCAACTCATGCACGTATCCATCGCCGTAACGCTCATCATCATCACCATCATACTCTTCGTCGTGGCGGCCCATGCTGCCAGAAGCCTTACCGTCCAGGAAGCTGAGGTGAGCACAACAGGAAGTGGTCAGGAACTCCGACAGCTTCCCCGTCTGGATCCTAAAGACGAAGAACAGAAGAGGAGGGGATGATTATGAGAACTGGGAAACATTAATAAGCAGTTTGATGCATTTTAATGACAAATCTTGGCAATTAATCAATAAAAGAGGATTTTAAATTGTCTCTACAGTGCAGGAAAAACTAATAAAGTCTTTAATTGGACACGCAAAGAAAGACAAAATAAATAAAACAAAACAGAACTTATTACAAGTTGTCAGATGTAAGAATTCAAATTTAATGCAAAAAAGAAATTGACCTTGCTCCTCCGTAATATCCGTCCTGTAATTTCTTGAGTGTTGCCAGAACTGCAGGGTCCAGGTCTGAGTGATCTTCAGCTGAAGCACAAACATAAGATGAAAACATGCAAGCACAGAAAATGTAAAAACAGAAAATACTTTTTTTTTCAATATTTAAAGATTTCCTTTCAAACTCTCTCTACCATTAATAATGCAGGTGCTTCATTTAATAAATAAGATGTATTTGGACATTTAGCAGAAAAGGTCTTCTCACTCACTCAGCATCGTCTGTGAAATGGGAAAAGTGACAGTCGGTCTTCCCGTCATCCTCCATCTGCATGAGAGGTAGGCGATTTCTGTCCTCAGCATCTCCACGATCATTTTATTATCCAGAGCCAAATAGAACTGCTGATGGTCAATGAACTGAAACAGAGGAAAATATGTTTACTTAAGTTTATTTAAGTCACCAGATTTCCCTTCACCAGAAGGGAATTTGGGTGGTCTGCAAATCTCATTTCTCATTTTGACACAGATTTTATTCACAGTATATGATCAAAAAGAACAACAATGGTGTGTAAATGTCTGGGAGCTGCTGGACTTTTGGGAGAGGAATACTGTCCCCATGTTTTGGCACAGATGGTTTCGCCTTCCCTGATGGAGCTTTAACCTGCACGTGTGGATGACACAGTGAAGATGAAGGACCTCCAGTATTGACTGTTGGCCTTTGTCTGCTGCACAGAGATCTCTCCAGATTACCTGAATTCTTTTAGGATATTCAGTACTGAAGATGATAAGACATTCAAAGCCTTCATAATTTAATGGCGGGAAACATTACAAATGTGGAACAGCTTCAGTAGACAGTGATGAACTTCTGCACATCTTTGCCTCTCTAAGACGCTCTTTTTAAACCCACTCATGTTACTAACTTGTGGCCAATGAACCTCATTAGTTGCAAAATGTTCCTCCAGCTGTTTCTTTTCACTTTTCCAGCCTTGTGTCGCTCCTATAAGCTTTTTTTGCACTGTGAACAAGCCAATATTATCCATGAGACAGTAAAACAGTCTGATCCAATATGGTGTCCTACGGTGGCCGGGTGCACCCAGGACAGGCTGCCAGACTGTCTCAGGACATTCACACCTATGGACATCGTTAATTAATCTAACCCCACTAACTGCATGTCTGTGGACTGTGGGAGGAAGTCGGAATACCTGGAGAGAGAACGGGGGACAGGCTCCAACCAGATGGTGGATTCAAACCCAGGACCTTCATGCGTGCCACCATTAAAATAAAAAGTGAGCTGCATGTTATTCTGATGTTTTCTGTAGTTTTTTCTAACCTGAGGTGTGAATGTGAACATGGTGTTCCTGATGATGTAGAACTTGGAGGTTCCCAGCACTCCTATCCTCCTGTAGGGGCGTCCTGTCAGCCCCAGCCTCGGGTTACGACCTGAAACAAAAAAAAAAAAATAAGCAGTTAAACTTTTGATTTCATGAACCCCCCCCTGATAAAAATCTACGCTCTACTCTTTGGCTTTTTTTGTGTCCTTCAGATATGATGTTTTGTGAAGTTAGTCAGTCTCATCTAATTTAGGAAGTACCGTCATAACTTTACTGCAGACGCTGCTGGACTAAAAAGCATCAACCCTGAACAGCAAACACTTCCATCCCAGACAAAATAATGCTGAATTTGAATTAATTTGATTTAAAAGATTCAAATAGTCAAGAAAAATCCCGGGTTCAGATCACAGACAGTCTATGAACGATAAATGTCGTCATCGTGACATCACCCGCTGGTTTGTGATTAACTTTGAAGCCTTGAGCTCAGCGTTTTGGCCGCCAACATCGTTTTTTGTTGTTGGTGGTTTTTAAATCATAAGCGATAAGCAGGCAATGCCTCACATTCACACGGTAACGACGGCTCAATCATAAGGTATGCTTGTCCTAAAGTATCTCTCTCTTTTTTTAATGGTTTATTTGACTGTAAAACGGACCATTATGTATAAAACTAACATGTTGTAAAAGAAAAAAAAAATCATGTGACTAAGACTATAATATTATCATTATCATAAGTGTTTACTGAGGTCATGAATCTGTAGCAGGCTCTAGTCCATAACATTTGTGCCTGATGCATAAAATCTTGATGGGACAGATCAGGCTACAGCAGGGCGTTTGTACCAAGTCTGGCGTAGATATGGCTGAGGACTCTGGAGGGCTGCACGTGGATGGGGTGGATGTCCGCCACCGTCTCCACCTCTATCCCTTGCTTAAACAGCAGCTCTTTGATCTCCTCCGTCTCGGCCAGAATCGACACTGAAGGGGGAGAGACGCACATGAAACCATACAGATCACTCACATCACTCACATCTACTGCCCAGCCTGCATATTGAATTATCCTTGGGCAAAATGTGAGTGTGTGATGAGGTGGTTAAAAGAACTTAAGTAGTCCATTTAAAATAATTAACACTAATCTGGAGCTCAAAACGTCGTACTGGGACCTGGGCGGTTAACTCACCCTGTACGACCACGTCAGGCTTGGGGATGGTGGAGAAATGCCGGTTAAGAGGGTCAATTTCTCCAGGCGCCAGAAAACCCTGAAAAAAAAAACCCACCAAGTTTTCTTCGACTCTTACGGTATAACTTTGTTATTAACACTTATCTGAGCTGCAGAGCTACAGCTGGTCATTTGTTTATGTAGCAGCTCACCTCAGCTAACAGGTTTCCCAGGATGTACAGACTCTGCCCCCACCTCAGGGGTAATTTTCCCATCGGGATCCTCTCCACGGTGTGAGGGTTTATGTACTCCTCCTCCACCTGTTTGAATAAGCAAAAACGAGACAGGATAAAGACGTTTGAAAGGTCTGAACGAGTTTAAATATGGGGCATTAAAAGTCAGAGGTCATGAGGTCGTTTCTCCTCATTTATTGTTTTAATGGGCACGGGCGTATTGCATTTAAGAAAACACTTAAATCACTTCTGCTGTGAGTAAAGAGAAGCAGATTACAGTTTCTGTTTTTTTCTACAGAGGAACTAAAACACCTGAAGATGAGAACAGAGAACAGGTTGAAACAAGTGGACTTGAAACTGAGGCTACCCTCCACACTTACATGGATATTCCCACTTTTTGTATTTGTGTTAAAGACCCCGAGTCAAGATTGTGGCAAACTGACGTGTGACACAACGGCCTCGGTGCTGACAGCTGTGTACATGTAATCAGCATATGATCAATATCACAAAGGGTGTGTAACAATAAATGTACATATACGAGGAAACACTGGAAGGACTTCCTGAGGGCTTGATGCCAGTATAACCAGTACATCTATGTGACAACATCATTTACAAGCCAATCAGGAAAGCATTTGCGACCACATAATTCCAAAGCTACTAAGAGCTGACAAAGTTAGACACAGTTTATTGTTAGCTTAAATAACAACCAGCGTTTAAAGATGAACAGCCTTCAGGTTGTCAGTGATGAAAACTTCATTTAATGCAAACTGTTTTAAGCCTGCAGAAATAATAAACTGGCAACTGAATAGTATCTCTATGTTATCAATCTGAAAAGCCTGTCTGGATGCTCCCGAGATATTGCATTAACAAACATGAGTCCATGTTGCCCATCTGCCTGGCAGGGTGAAGACAATACCCCATCGGCCTTTTACGGCTGCAGGGTCAAAACTAAGAATCTTGTAGCTCACACATTAAAATGAGTTAAAATCAGCTTCTAAATCATCAAGATGTCTGACCTTGTCTGCGGGGACGCTGTAGAGCTCCGGCAGCAGTCGTACCCCATCCTTCTGTTTGATCAGGATTCCCTCCAGAGCCTCCTGGTACTCCTGCACCTGGATCACATCAAAACACTTCCTTTGTTAATAAAGGAGGTAAATACCGTCAAACACTGATGCACACACACAGGCAGAGTCTCTGAGATTTAAATTACCTGTTCAGGGCTGTTGATAAAGATGCCATCCAGTATGAGGTAGGTCCAGAACAGAGGCCACTCGCACTCGATGTTCTCAAACAGCTTCAGCTCTGCGGACTCGTAATACAGTCTGTTTGGATCCTTTATGGAGACAGTACAAACCTTCAGCTGCAGTACTTGCAAAATCAGATCCAGATCTGACTTCTTTCCTCTGTGAGAGTCAAACTGTCTCAAAAATCTGAGTTTCTCAACATGAACCCGATACTTAAACAGAGATCCTAAATATGTCCACTTCTCTCAGGAACTGTTTGCAGGCTGTAACCATGTGAGTGAACTTTTATGATCATGCACAACAAACATACCAATAAGTAAGATTAGGGCTGTGCGATATGACCAAAATCTCATATCCCCATACAAGACATCTAACGATATAAATCACAAACATTTAACATTTTCTGTAAATTCTGTGAATCTCGGGCAGCTCGCCTCGTGTGACGTGTTTCCAGCTGCGTGTCGCGTACCTGGAGTCGAGTGTTTTAACCGATGCATGAAACAATACATTTTTAGTCACAAGTTGTAATGGACGCAGTTTTCTTTGTGAGTATTTATTACACGGCGTGCTGCGGGGAAAAGCCTGTTCTAACATTTGAGTTTAAGGTTTATTTTTTAGCACCTGACGGCTCTTTTTTGCTTCTCATCCGTAAATACTCTGCATCCTCTTTTACGTGATTCAGTTTATTTTGAAAAGTCTCAACAGGATCTTGAGCTTTATTGTGAAAGGTTTATGTGGAAAATAAACAAGCAGACACGTGATGGTTTTGCTTGATGCTAACAACAACGCATAAAAACAGGCGCTTGTCCGTCCGTAGTGTGGTTATATTAAATATAAGAGAAAGAGAGAACTTTAAGAAATTAATATAGCCACTACAGTGTCCATCAAAACCATGAAAAAAAATGTTGCCGTAAACAGTTTATTTTGCAACACCACAAAACAAACGATAGCGTATAGATGTTTTTATATCGTCATCCGATATATATCGTTATATCGAACAGCCCTAAGTAAGATTAAGAAGATTAATATAGAAAATTGTATAAAGTAAGAGTGTCTTGGGTCTTTTGTACTTTTGTTCCTTTCCTTAAAAAAAATAAATAAATAAATAAATGTATGATGCCAGTGCTTCCCTGTCTCTACTTCCCTGACAAATCCATGTCTGTTCCCCTGTATCCCCCTGAAATCTATACCCATGCAAGGAATTTCACTTTGTCCTGTCACAAATGTTTGAGTTTTCCCATAACTTCATCTTTGGTTTGGATTTTTCTCCTCAGATTCCAAACCAAATCTGAGGAAAAATGACCCCGACAGATATTAAAGAGTAACACTCACAGATGATTCAGTGCTACAAGATAATCTGTAAAGCTGCAGACATTTGACACACTCCTTTAACCAAACATGCTCTTTTCACAATCCCATATGTAACAACAAAGCAGCACAAGCCTGGTGTTCGCCTCAGACGTGCCACCAAGCTTCATAACAGTGAACAGAGTTTAAGCCACAAAGTTTGACCACATTAATAAAGCAACAAACAGATCAGACAGCTGTGCATTTACTGACTGCAGGAGACAAAACAGAAAAAAATGCTACATAGATTCAGTCGAATGTTTTTTCTTCTTCTAATCCAAACAAATAGATATAAATAGATTATCCGACAGGACGAATTAGAGGGAGCATTGACCTTTACAGGTTGTTTACCTCTTTGGGGGTTCTGTGTCCATCTCTGAGAAACCTGCAGCAACCGTATCGACCCTGAACAGAGACAGAGGAAATCAGCACCTCAAACATGCCGCAGCATAAATACACGAGGCATATTCTTATAAAACAAGCTCAATTTTAGCTACAAGTTGTTTCTTTTAAGCTGGTTGGATTTGAAAACTACTTTTTGCCCAGTCTAACCTTCCTCTGTGTCCTGGCTTATGACCCAAACTTTCATTTACTGCTAAAACAACCAGCTGATTCAGAAATCACACATAATCAAAAAAAGTCCAGTACATTTTTTTTAAAGTGTCTTCTTTAAATGTGACAGACTGTTTGAATGAAGTCCACAGAAAATCAAACAACACATCCAGCCATATGAACGTTTTCCTGCTTTCTTGTTGCCGTTTTCTTCTTTTGGGAAACTTACATTAAATCAATGTTCTGCACAAATCAGCCAAAGTTTAGAAAATAAATTGTCCTTGATATACCGAAAATTATAACTTGAGCCCTAAACTTCTGCCACGTTGACCCTGCCTCTGTGAACTTGTCTGCACCTGCAGTTTGGAGATGATCTCCTCCTTGGTCGCGTTGACTATACTTATGTCCTCAACTGCAAAAGCGGGGTACGAGATGATGGCCAGCACTCCGGCATCCACTTCTTTAGAGATGGACGCTCTGGGTAACATGGACGTCAGGATGGACTGATGGGAATACAGACATATATTAAAATCAAAGGAAGCCGATGAGCTTCCTATCCTGATATTTAACTGTGTGCACGTACCTGGCACTGCTGTATGTCATCAGCCAGAGCGTGGACCAAAGAGCCCGGTCCTCCCTTTGCTCCAAACAGGTTGAGTTCATCCAGCGCCTCCAGAGCTGCCTGAAGGACACAAAGCAAACACACTCATTAATAACAGTCAATGAAAAGAGGGCAACTGTCCACTACTCAAGTCTGACTACATTCAAACACTCTTTTACTTCCCAAAAACAAACAACAAGGCACCGCTGACAGTTTAGAGGCTTACAGTTATTTCTGCTGTTTATCAGGCGCTACAATAAAGCTTTAAAACCAAATCTGGAGTTTGGTTATCAATCCAGATAACATGTAAATAGGTTATACCGTGATATGACTGAAGTATTTCTAAAAAAATCTAAAACTCTGGTTGTAAATAAAGACTAAATGCTAAATACCAGCAAAGTCTGGAGGCTCAGTGAAGTCGGGCTCCATCTGCTACCAGGTGACTGTAGCTGCACAGCTATTGTTAGGGTAATACAAACTAATTAGCACAGAGATGATGGAGGATAAGGGTTAAATTGCAAAAACATCAGACAAAAGAGCATTTGGGACCCACAACACGAGGTTAGTCTGATGTGCGGCTGTGTGAAGCCATCAAATATTACGTTTTAGCTCAAAGAAATGAGAACAGTGCAAATAAAGCGCTGCAGAGGCTTTGCTACTGCAGATTCACTAGGAAAAATAGAGGATTAAAACACAGTTTGTGGATAAATACACTCTGGTTTGGTAAACAGCAGCTTATTTGCACTGGAAATGTGAGGCACTTATTTACATTTTTAAAATTATGGGTCAATTTAAACTGGAGATGGACCGATCCGATATTACGTATCGGACCTAAATTGCTGGATCAGATATTGGAGAGAAATAAAAAATGTAATCCGATCCGGAGTATCACAAAATCACCTCACAAAACGCGTTACTTGGCATAACCCAGCTGAGCGCATCGGAGCGGTATGTGTCACGTGATAGAGCAGCTGTTGTCTGCGAGACCTGTCGGCGGTCTGGTAGAGCTAAACTTCCAAACCACGGAATTTAATCTCGGAGAAAACTATCCCAGAGAAGTAAAGCAAGTGTGTAAGTTCATCGCTAAATGTTTCCATAGTATTTCCACGTTAAGCTTAACAACTGATATATGGAGCCACAGCTGGACTGGCCATCGGAGTTCCATATTGCAGTGAAAAGGAAGCGATTTGTCCCGTAATTCAGCTAGAATGAAAAAACAAACAAAAAAACCCCAAAGCTGGACTTCTTCTGTCTTTGCTGCACAGCTGCCTCCTCTTCTCTCATTCTCTCCCCCTCCCTCTCCTGTTGCTACTTCAATCATGAAACTGATCAATGATCAGCTGATCGGCTTTTCTGACGCAAGTCCCATCTCTCTTGTTTATCGCCCACTTTGAGCCAGAAAGAGGAAACCAGCACGTTTAAGCTTGATCAGCTGTTGTTAGAATTTATTTAATATTAATTTCTAGTATCAGCTGATGTTTGCTGGAGCCACAGCTGTAAAAGCTGCTGGTCATGATATCGGTTTGGTTATCTGGTGAGAGGGAAACATGAAGATGAAACCAGGAGATGTCCTTACTGAATCATCAGAGCTGAACAGGTGATGGAGAAACAGGTTTACCTTTTAGGTGACATGAATGAGTTGAAGGGAAGTTATGAACTGTTTCTGAGAGACAAATAACACCAGGATCCTTTTTTATGTAGCTGACAGCTGGTAACTGTGCAGGGGTGGATCTAGGAAAGTTTTGCCAGGGGGGCCGATAGGGCATTAACAGGGAAAAGGGGGCACAAAGAAATACTTTATTTTGTTTATTCATATCGGTAACGGCAGATATCCAAATTTATGATATCGGTATCGGACATAAAAAAGTGGTATCATGCCATCTCTAATTTTAAACCTTGTGGTTCAATGCATTAAGGAGCAAATCATGTTAAAGCTGCTCAGCTCAGGTCTGCTGTTATAAATAAGATTAACTTTACATAATTAACAGAGCAGAGAAGGTCCTGTAGTGGTGCTTGTTTTCAAAGTCTTAAATTAAACGTGTGTGTGTGTGTGTGTGCTGAGTATTATGTTATTTCTGAGTGAGAAGCCATTCTTGGAAGACCACAGAGAACATGATAGCCCTCTTTTAATGCCAACTGAGGACAGAGCCGGACGCACAGAGAACATGCCCGGCTGCTGCTGCGTGAAAAAACTCACAGTAATGTTTACCAGTAACCTGAAAGTTTCACTCTCACTGCAGATTTTTACCGACTGAGGTCAAATGTGCTGCAGAGAATTCAATAAAATTAAAACATGTTGGAATTAAAAAAAAAAAAAAAAGCAAGACTGTCACCCTTGTTCTGGAACAGATTTGACTTCACAGTTTATCTGAACATTTACTGACATGCTGCGGCTGAGAAGATACTTTCAGTACAGAATGTGATCCAGACTTAGCTCTGTGGAGTCAGGGTCTTCTAAAGGTCAGCGTAAAGGCCGCTGTGCACCTTTGACAGTGCCAGACATTTTTACTGGAGCACCTGTTCCCCCTGTGCGTTGGAAGCTCTGCTCTCACTTATTTTGTCCCCCCGAGCTTGTTAAAGTGTCGTAGATGTCTGCGTTTATTGCATGTTTGTGTGTCTGTGCCAACCTTGGCCATGCCGATAGAGCTGGCGTTCAGCTCAGTGATGCCCTGGTTGGTTTTGTCTCCTCTTTCCCACATCCCATAATCCTGAGGGGAAATAGAAACAAGACAGAATGAATAAAACAAGAAGCAGTCATTTTCTGTGGAGCTGGAGAAGAATAAAGTTGACTTACAGCCACTTTGTAAGCCGCCTCAATGTAGAACATGAGATTCTGAACTACGTCCACTTCGTCCTGGGTGTAGATGATATGAAGACCTGGGACACAGACGTAAACAATGAAGACAGGAACCTTCATTTAAAAATGTATCACAATCATTTTGTTTGGATGCAAATCACACACATACAAATTATTTTTCTAGATTCTGGAAGACAAAATGATACCACACACAGAAAATAACACTGACAGCATATATGTTGAAATTTTGGATTGATTTTGTTCTAGTTTTGGCTTTCCCTTGTGAAAAGGGGAGCATGAAAAAGGTGTTTTTCCCTTTAAATTGTATAGTGTTTATATTTTCACTGAGTTTAGTTACTTGTTACCTGTTGTGCTTCCCTTCCTTGCCCCATTTTGATCTTTTCAAAGAAATACAACCCAAAAAGAAAGGAAACAAATACACTGATTGATGTAAGACGTTTTAAATTTAACTCCCCACCCAAAAGAAAGAACGCATCTCAAAACCTTACATCTGCCCAAGTTCACATCTAGATGTGATAAGACTTACTCCAGGTCTGATGTTCGGCCACGTTCTGAAGGTCTCAGGCTACGTACACACTAATGCGTTTCCTTTTGAAAACACATCGTTTTCTCTCCATTTTAGCCTCCCATCCACACTGAGACAGCATTTTGGCTCAAGGAAAACGCGGCGTTTTGAAAACACTCTCAAAAACGCACACATTTGAAAACGGTGCTTTCGTGTCGCAGTGTGGACAGCGAAAACTGAGACTTTTTGAAAGCAATGACAGTCATGTGATCCAGTCATGTGACCAATTAAACTAAGATAGCGGAGCAGTTGTTTTGTTTGCTCTCAATTTTGACAGCCCTATTAAAGATTAATCTCAGTCTGTACATGCTCCAGATAGCTTTTCTTCAAATTCTTTAACTCTCACTCGCTTTTGCAACTTTGTACTTTTGTGTTACTCGCAGCAGCAACTCCACCTCACTGTTAGTCCATTTAAAAACTCGCCGCAACGTTTCAAACAGCTGGAAAGTAAATAAAGGGCAGACAGAAATGAGGCAGGTTGAATCGTCTTGCGTTTCACGCATGCGCAGTACTGGAACATAAGCGTTTTCGTCTGTTTCAATGTGGATGCACAACTCTGTGAAAACGACTGAAAACATTAGTGAGGACGCGGAGCGTTTTCAGACGAAAACGCCATTTTCAGATCTATCCGGGCGAGTGTGGACGTAGCCTCAGTCAGCCCCAGCAACCACTGGTTGCTAAGAAAATGTGTACAATTTGCGACAGGCTGGCAAGAGTCCTTTCCATGCAAACTGCTGGCAATCAGGACAATCTGCTACTTTATCTCATTTCTGTATAGTTGTATATTTGAATTTTTTCGTCTTTATTTTTACAGTTTGCACCTTTGATCAGATATCTCGTCCCACTGTATACTTGAGTGCATATTGTTGGGGTGACAATAAAACGCTACTCGACTTGATCAAAGCAATTATGACAAAGTTTTTGGTGCAGGGCTCTCTCTATGACCAATTTCACCTAGTGACCGGCAGAAACCTACAGCCAGTCAGGGATTTTTCCCTGTACGGCACTAACGGCTATCTAGACCTGTGCAACTGAGGCCTAAGTCTGACCAACATGGTTTAAAATTCACTTAACAACTCCTTCAGCTAAATCAACACAAAATGGGAAAAAAAATATTAATGATTCTTCAGCAACAAAGTCTGATGTAGACAGACTCAAGGTAACGACAACATCTATTAACACTGGTTCTGGTTTTCCTATAATGCTTTTTAGTTTAGTTTCATCTGTTTTACAGGGGATGTTATAGGTTCCCTCCTACCAGACGCAGTCATCTGAGCGAGGAACAGCAGGAAAAGCGAGGTGGCGTCGACCTGCAGGTGACCCCACTGATCGTCCCCGACCACTGTCGCGCAGGTCTTGGTGTTGTACTTGGCGTGGAGCGAGTCTGAGGTACTACGGCTGTATTTAAACTTCTCCACCTTATCCAGCTGAGAACAAGAAGGGTGGAGAGATTTTTCTTTTAAAGCGTGTGAAAAGAGCAGGTCCAAAGAATGTGCAATGATTCCTAAACGTTAATAATGATTAAAATATCCAACAAATGTAATCACAGAACTGCACAAATGAATGCAGAGGTTATAAATATGGAATCAATGTTATTTAAAATGGCAACAATAATGTTCACATTTATATATAAACTGTGGAAATTCACAGTCACACTTAGAGTCAGCCGCCCCCGCTCTCAGACTCACAGCGAGCGCAGTTAAAGTAAAATCATAATAATAATAATCCAATCTGACGACGGCACGTTCAAGTTTAATAAAAGTAATAAACATCACAATGTGAGCAACGAGAAGCTGGTAGGGAAACAGCTGACAGGGTTAGAGAATTTTTTTTTTTTAAAGAGAGAGAGAGGGGAAGTGACGTGTATCTAACAGAGAAGTTAAAAGACAAACAGAATGGAGATATCCTACCTGCCTCATTATGCACTGCAGGACGCCTCTCATTAGCTTCACCACACTCTAGAAACACAGAGACACGCTTAAATGTCAACATTTACACCTCAGCCTGCACATCTTTAAATAAACAACCCAACCAGCCAAGTCAGAGAATAAAAACACAACCTCTTGACCTCAACGCTCTCCACCCACAGGCGCACACCTACCTGCTCCAGCTCGTAGGCCTTCGCTTTGTCTTCGTCCCGGTCGGCGTTCTTCCTGTAGGCCAGACTGAGCGCCCACACGGACACGATGCTGTAAACATTGTCACGGACCCAGGCGTCAGGCTGATCTGGGCTTGCTGGGAGAAGGCCTGTGACCGGATCCTATGGGACACAGGCAGAAGTCAAAGGTCACAGGCACTGTAACCTTTGATAGGCACTGTAGGCAATGTAGAGGTAAACTTTGCGAGAGAAGTCAAGATTATTGGACATGCAGAGGATAAAACGTGTTTTCTGTGCAGCCCTTTGTAACCTGCAAAGGGCTGCCAACACAATCGGACAGATTCGGAGCGAGAAAGGCAAGAAAGACGGGGCAAATATTGCAAAGTCAAGATAGCTATGCTGATAAACTCTTACCCGAGTGCGTACACTTGTGCAACCAATTTATTGTACTTCTTTTTTTTTTTTTTAAATCTTTCTCCCCCCACCTGTTTCATTGGGAATGACTAAAATCAGAGGGACAGCTCAGGCTGAGCAGTCTGGAGACAAGGTTGGAGAGGTGGGGCTGAGATGGTTTGGACATGATGAGAGATGGAGGATATATTGGACAAAGGATGTTGACGATGGAGCTTGTTGAGGAATAGAAGAAGAACTCATAGGAGGTTAATGGTTGCAATGGAGGAGGACATGCAGAGTGTTGGTGTGACAGAACAGGATGGCTGGAGTTGCAAGACGGAGGCAGATGATCCACAGCTGAAACAAGTTCAGTGGTAAAAGCAGAAGTTGTTGGTTTTAAATATTGCATCCAATGAGAAAATGCACAGAAATACAGACACAACAACAGCAGACAGCACAGCTTATACTACAACTTTGATGTTTTATAATGCTTTTATGACAACATGCTGACGTCAGCCCATTACAGCGTCATTGTGATGTTGTAGGGCAGGGGTCTCCAACTCCAGGCCTCGAGGGCCGGTGTCCTGCAGGTTTCAGATGTGTCCTTGGTCCAACACAGCTGATTTAAATGGCTAAATAACCTCCTCAACATGTCCTGAAGTTCTCCAGAGGTCTGGTAATGAACTAATCATGTGACTCAGGTGTGTTGACCCACGGTTATATCTAATACCTGCAGGACAGCGGCCCTCAAGGCCTGGAGTTGGAGACCTCTGTCATAGTGTAACATACTGAAAAAATAAAAAGTGTGTGCTACAGCTCTCACGATGCACTTTCATATGACATATTACTGGATATGGTTTCTTCACATTTCTTTCTCATGGTCAACTTTGACCTTGAGTACTAACAGTGAAGGTCAAGTCCAAATGCTTAGCCAACCTTGGTACTCATGTCCCCCGGAGCCTAGTTTATTGTTGTGAAGTCTGAAGACAATCTATAAAAACTTGTGGGTAACAAAGTTTTTGGTTTGTTTTTGATCAAGGCCATTTGGTGTGGCCTTGATCTGATTTTGAATAAAATTAAAGCAGCTCGAGTTGTTATCGACATCTGCCGTCACACAAAATTGAAAAAAAGATGGACTGAAAACTGTGGATGCTAAACTGATAACAAACAGACTGACAGACAAACTGAACCAATTACACACTCCCTCCATTCTGAAAAAAAAGACCATTATAGAAAATGTTGAGTCATTTTTGTCAATGTAATCGACGAGGGGAATTTGAAGACTAAGCATGCATTTCCCCTTACTGCACGAGCAGCATAGCTGTAACTGTGCATGCTTCTCTTCATTTCCCCTAAGGTCGGTGTTTGCTAATAAAACCGGATAATTGCAAAGTCCCTTTCTACGAGTAGAGAACTCTTTCTTCCTGTTATAGCGAGGTTGTTTGACAGCAAAATGCACTTTTCAGATCAGCAAATGTGAATCGCTGCTGTCTGTCTTGCTACCTGCTGCCTAAAGAATGTCCAAATGTCATTTTATCACATGCACAAGACATAGTACGGCTGTCAGAGCTTTCAGCATCAACACAGGTTTCATCACCAACAGAAATGACACTCAAAGTGTTTTGTGAATATGTTGCAGAAACACAGCGAGGTGTTGTCAAGCTCTAAAAGTGAGAATGGTTCGAGTGATTCGTGTGTGGAACAGCTTGTGTTTAGTTGCTTTTATAACAGGACAAACTGCTGCAGATCTTTTTCACTCACATATATCAGAGTCTCTGAGCTTGCAGCTGCAGCAAGGGCCTCAGCTCTCACTGAGTAACTGCGGTCCTTAGTGCACTGATCCATCTAAGCAGTGAACTGTATACAACTGCGGGCTGGCTAAGCAGCCACTTGGGACTTGTTCAAAAAGTGACCTCACACTGAATTTGTCTACTGGACTACAAACTCGGCAGTGAGACAGTCCAGGATCACCCCTCCCCAGGCTTCTTACGCTCTTCCTCCAACTTATAAACTCTATAAACTCCAAAACAGTGCTATTACCAGAAGCTTTTCCAGGTGTTTTCCTCTCTTTAAGAGGGTGAACTGTCCTCTGTCCTTTCTGGGTGGAGTTGTTGTGTTTGCTTTACTATAACCTCAGCCTCTCTTTTACCATTTTTAACTCCTTTGCTCTGTTTTTGTCTCCAAAGCGTCACCGATCTTATCAACGTGCTCTTCTGTAAACAGGACTCGCTAATCTCTGTAGCTTCTATGTAAACTGTGACAGGACGAAGACACACCAGCCGATACAAGGGTAGATGTGTGGGGTTATCTGCTGTTATTCTCCCTGCTCTTTGCTTTACTCTTTACCCAGATGAAGGAAAATGTTAATCCTGAAGCACGCTGGGATATTTTAAGCAATAATATGATTTGAGCGTTGTTGCTGCAGCTCATGTTCCCTGTACTGACGTAGCAACACTGCAGTGCACAAAGTCAAGGGTATCGAGATTATTTGTGCTGTTTTTGGCTGTGCAAAGAACTAAATTCAACACTTTCTGTGAGCCGGAGGTATCGTACAACATCAGAGGTGTCCAGGCCATAGATTTGAAGTTATCATTGTAGTGGAGGGATGGCATACACAAATCTGAGCACATAGCACAAAGCACATAGACAGGTACACTAGCACTGTAGTTGCAAATTAATAAGCTGGATAACTCAAAGAAACAAAGTGTGGGAGCTGTCTGATCACCTCAGAGTCTAATATTTTACAGAGTCTAAAATGAGGCCCACAAATTTCTGTTTTAGAGGAACGCTGATGTTTTCATGCTCACACCAGCAGAGATATTTGGGCTTCAGAGCATCTCTGAACTGAATGCAGGCTGCAGCCACAGGAAAATGTCTCTCTGAGCCAAAAGTCAAAGGCACATTTCATGTTTATGTGCAGCCAGATTCATGGAAGCAGATCGGGCTGTATGACTCCTGTGCACGGCGACAAAGGCTTGTTACTTTCCGTTAACATCAGGATTAATTTGGTTGCCTTAAATGGCCCAAACTACCAGCGGCTCTCACATTCAGGTTTGTGAAACAGGCTAATTTGAGGTGGCTGTTTGTTTTAAAGCCCCTGAATAGAAATATGATGAGAACATCGTTTTGCTTGAATGAGTGAAGGAAACTAATAAACTGACCAAACTGAACATGAAACAGCTTAATGAGACATGCTTCATTCATTAAATTAAAAGCATGTTAATAAACAACAAGTCTGAACTTGACCGGGGTGACCTTTAGTGAAAGTGAATATGACACCGCTGCTGAAGGTCGACTCTCTCCCAGTGTATGCGACACAGGGAAAACACACTGCCCCCCCCATTTTTAATGTACTGCTTGTAAGTTGATCAAATTAAGTAAAGTAAATAAAAATTGAATGACTGAAGAGAGGGGAAAAGACAATAAACTCAAGCAGTTATGACTACAAAAACCTTAAAAAAAAAATAAAACAAAATAATACCAACAATACTAGTTTCCTCGATGCAGGATGATAGAGGGGTCTCTTAATGTCAGTAATCAGGACTCGTTCTAATTATGGTAAATGGCCTGCATTTGTATAGCGCTTTACTTAGTCCCTAAGGACCCCAAAGCGCTTTACACTACATTCAGTCATTCACACACTGGTGATGGCAAGCCACACTGTAGCCACAGCCACCCTGGGGCGCACTGACAGAGGCGAGGCTGACGGACACTGGCGCCACCGGGCCCTCTGACCACCACCAGTAGGCAAACATGGGGTTAGTATCTTGCCCAAGGATATTTGGCATGCAGCCAGGAGGCAACCAGGGATCAAACCACCGACCTTCTGATTAATTATGGGCAACACCTGCAGCCCAGTTATAAAATATTACATCAGAGACTGCAGCAGCAGTTATTCAAACAGCCATATTACAGGGGTGTTCATTGTTGAATGTCTGGGGTGCCACTACCCCCTGTAAAATATGGCTGGCCACCAACCATATGAGAAATATTACTCTAACAACCCCCATTGAATGGAAAGCATGGCTAGGACCACTCAAGTACTGTACTTTAAGTATTTGTTGCACCACAACACTTGTTGGTAAGCTTTTGATGAATAAAATGGTACTTGTGTAGCACTACTTTACTGTAACTGAGCAATCTGAACACTTTTGACTCAATCACACACACATTCATACAAGTGAGCGTATGAAGCGCCTTGAGGCGACTTTTGTTGTGATTTGGCGCTATATAAATAAAATTGAATAAATTGAATTGAAAGTGCTTTTCTCTGTATCTAAGGGCCTTGTCTAACATTCATGCTCACTCTGATTAGGGGTTCGGCACCTTGCAGGAGGATACTTGGACATGCATACTGGAGGAGTTATGAAATCGACCCCCTCTACCCCCATTTGCCTTAATGAAGCACTTACATGGGTACTTTTACATTAAATACTTAAAGTTTCTTTTGCATTTAAGACTGGACTATCACGCCCAGAGTTTTTATATAATATTGATACAAATGTAAACATTTGTCTTTATTTCTAATCAAACACTGTAATGTCCCGTGGGCCACCCCATTTAAAACACTCTGAAACCGCCCCTGCAAGAGGATGTAAAACTTAACATGTCCGCATAGTTTTGGCCTCTTCAGAACAAGTTGACATAAAATGGCAAAAACTTCCCCAGTGCATCAAAGACCTCCATTACACTCACAGCTACACACACACACACTTCAGGGAAAGTGTGTGTGATTCAAAGAGCTCTGCAGCCTTGCGAAATATCGCCCTGCCTCACCTCCTGCATGCATGAAAACATCTGAGTTTAACTCGCAGCGGACCAGCTAACACTGCCTGCACACATGACACCGCCTAAGTGTGTATTTTAAAGCTAACGGTCGCTAAACAGCTGTGAAACAACAACGCTTCACACTCACTTGGTGCCGCAGGATAGTCTGCTGCACTATCCGGGCATAGTTGTCCAATTTAACGCCCGAGTTGCTCCGACTTCTCATGGTGACAAGTCAACGGTTCACTTCAGGAGGGCAGAAGGAAAACTCTCTAAAAGCTCCCCAGAAAAGTCATTTCCTCTTCCCCTCTCTGGGGTCCAACAAGCCGGAAGAGGCCCGCTATTACGGTGACCGGAGGAGCTTCTGCCCGGCTGTCATAAAAACAGCTCGGCGGCAGCCTGGAGCTGTAACCTGAACCCAAAGCTGGCTGCGATAAGCTGGTTCCCGGAAGTACCAGTACCAGGAAGACACCGGAATTGTGGAGACTTCAAAATAAAAGCGTAGAAAGGGGGAAAGGGCTCTGCACTGTTATCCTATAGCTCAAAGATGTCCAACAAAAAGTTTAACTACACTTTTAGTCCTGGAGATATCTTAATATTAGAAAAAAAGAAGTGCAATTTCAAAATCAGTCTTTACCTTTACATAATAAATAAATGCTCCTGTAGTAAATTAAAGAAATCTGTCAGCAAGACTCTTTGGGCTTAAAATGCAAGAAATAATTGTGTAAAACTATAGAAAAGAATGTCCTGTAATTATAAAACAGGTTTTTATTTTTTAAAAAAAGTTTTAATTCTGTAGTAGTGAATAAAAAAACAGGTCACTTGTGTCTTCTTCTCTTACTTAATTATTTTTGTTTAGTATGAATGACCTTAGGGCAGGTTTTATTAGTAGGAAAAGCTGTAAAACTAAGACACTCTCCTATCAGCGTCATCAGAGGAATTAGTTGGTGTAATAGTTAGGTGACATCTCTGTTAACTATATGCAGTTTGAATGCTCATAGAAATGTTGTGCAAAGTAGGATTAAAAACTGCGTATTATTTTTGCGAGCTAATGCTACTGATCTGGAATTTGCTATACTTGCCTTAGAGATGCAATGTGTACGGTTCTGCCCTCTGCTGAATGGTCCTGTCCTCCTACCATGAAATTAGCTATTGTTGCTTTAAGAACAACAATTAGGATGTACTGCACTCTTGCTTATGTTACCAATATTATAATTACATTTGCAGATGATACAGATGAAGTAAAAATAAAGTTGTAATACAAATCACTCAATAACTTCTTGATTACCAGAATTTAGTAATAGGTGGACCAATCTAAATATCAGTCATATTGATACCATACTAGTGTGGGTACTGATACTTCAGTTTTAGATTCTCTCTCCTATGCTCTGTACATTCCTCCCATTTCATCAGTAAGCAGACATGTCTTTGCATGTCTCTGCAAACATTACTGTTCTCCCAACTTACATGCACAGCTTGCTCCTCCTGTGCTCTACTGTGTTTTGTTGTTGTCATGTGACTCACTTCTTAAAAGTGTCAGTATCAGTACTTGGTAACGGTGTTACTGGCCCTGTATTTACTTGGTATCAAACAATACCAAAATTAGAAAGTTGGAAAACTGTAAAAAGAAATCACATTACTTCTGAACTTTGAACTTGATTGGCTCTTTGTTGCCCTATCTTGTTTTACCTGCTCTTCTCTCTGTCAACAGACCATCTGTCCCACCCCCACACATGCCATTGGTCCCACCTGAGCAATGCTTAGTCCTAATTGGTTATACATAACACCAGTATAGTGGATTCAACCAGGAGTGGGTAATTGAGAGAAGTAAAGCTTACTGAAAGAAATGCAAAATAAAAGCATGGACAATAAAAAAAAAACACAGAAATACATAATCAAGTAAGGGGGGAAAAGGGAACTGTGAAATAATTCCACTGAATGACATTTGTCTACTGAAACACCCTACTGTCAAGTGTGACTTCCCTCGTGATTTCCTGAAACAGAGTGTAACCCGATACACACCACTTTTCCCTCCACATTAAAACTGGTTGACATTAACCTTCACATACAAAGATTCACACGGGACATTCACACAGGACAGACAATGGATCAGGAAAAACTCTGCTGTTCAGTCTGTCTGGATCTACTGAAGAAGCCGGTGACTATTCCCTGTGGACACAACTACTGTATGAGCTGCATTAAAAGACACTGGGATAAAGAGGAACCAAAAGGAGCCTACAGCTGTCCTCAGTGCAGAAAAGTCTTTGCACCGAGGCCTGAGCTGGTGAAAAACACTATGTTAGCAGAGTTAGTAGAGGACTTGAAGACACCTGCAATCCGACCTGCTTCAGCTGATCTCTGCTATGCTGGACCTGAAGATGTTTCCTGTGATGTCTGCACTGAAGAGAAGCTGAAAGCAGTGAAGTCCTGTCTGGTATGTTTGGTTTCTTACTGTGAGCAACACCTCCAGCCTCACTATGACTCCTCTGCCTTTGACAAACACAAGCTGGTCAAACCATCCAACTGGCTGAAAGGGAACATCTGTTCAACTCATAATGAGGTGATGAAGATTTTCTGCCGTACTGATCAAAAGTGTATCTGTTATGTCTGCTGTGTGAATGAACATAATCACCATAACACGGTTCAAGTTGAAGAAGAAAGGAAACACAGGCAGAAAGATCTCAAGCTGATTCTGCAAAAAATCCAGCAGAGGATTCAGAGAAGACAGGAGGAAGTGAAAGTGCTTGATAAAGAGGTAGAGGGGATTAAAGTGTCGTCTGATGAAGCAATGAAGGACAGTGAGACCATCATCAATGAGCTGGTGAGTTACATTAAAGACAAGGGAAAAAGTCTAAAGCAGCAGATACAACTCCAGCAGAAAGAGGAAGAGAGTCGAGTTGTAATGCTTCAGAAGAAGCTGGGGCAGGAGATCACTGAGCTGAAGAAGATGGACGAGGAGCTGAAGCAGCTTTTACACACAGAGGACAACACAGAGTTTCTACTCAGCTACTCCCTGCCTTTCAAACTCAACGATTATACAGACTCACCAAGCTTCAAAATGTGTCCAGTTAAGTACTTTGAGGATCTGCAAACAGCAGTGTTAGAAGTCAGAGATAAAATCAAAGCTTTTCTCGCTGAAGAATGGAGGAAGATCACTCTGACAGTGAGATCAGTGGATGTTTTATTGCCACAAAGCAAGCCTAAGACCAGAGATGAGTTTTTAAAACTTTCGTACCAACTGACAATGGATTCAGATACAGTGCACCCTAAAATATTTCTGTCTAATCAGAATAGATCTGTGTCAAACACTGTTCAACATCCAACTAATGACTTTTCTTTTCAAAGAAAGGACAGGTTTTCCAACCAGCAGCAGGTCCTGAGTAAGGAGAGTCTGATTGGACCTTGTTACTGGGAGGTGGAGATGAAAGGGAAAGGCCTTTCAGTAGCCGTGACGTACAAGAATAAAAATAACCTGGATCAAAGTGAATTTGGAAGCAATAATAATTCCTGGGCATTAGAGTGTTACGGTGACTGCTACAAATTCAGACACAATAAAATCACAACTTCCATCTCAGGCCCTCTGTCCTCCAAAGTAGGAGTGTACGTGGATCCCAGAGCAGGTGTTCTTTCTTTCTACAGCGTCTCTGACACCATGGCCCTCCTCCACAGAGTCCAGACCACATTCACTAAGCCGCTCTATGCTGGACTGTGGATTTGGAAGAGTTATTGGGCTGACAACACTGCTACATTTAATGAGATAAAGTAGACCGTCTTCATTGGTTTGTGAACCCATCTTGTTCTTTCCTTTACTCACTGATCAAATGCCATCATCTTAAGCCAAGTGTCACGGGGAAACATGAAATATTGATTAAAATCTGATAGATTTCTTTGTGCAGGAACATGAACTCAGTAGCATCAGTCATAATGAATGCCAGTGTTTGCACATGTATTATTAATCAAAATGTGAGAATTATTTTGTACGGTTTATACTGTTGCTGTGAGGTTTTCTGTCTCACTGTATGAATCATTCATGAACTTTCTCAATCATTTTTCTTCCTTTTACATCTTTTGCATTTTAAGAAAATAACTGTAATGATGTGTTCAGTACACCCATAATAATATAAAATCAGTTGTACATTCTTAAAAAATAATGTTTAACAATAATTATTGATTGTTAAAAATGAACTAGTGAGGGCAGTAGGTTAAACAGGCTGACTATTTTTAATAGTGTCTGCAGTATTTATTGTATCAGTCCAGCTGTTACATGATGTCATTAGTTTTGAATTTGTTCACTGTTATTGACCCGTTATCATGTTTGTAACATTTGTGATGACCTATATGACATAGTTGTCTAATAAAGATGAGTTTAGTTTTATTCCAACAACTTTTCACACCTTGAATATTTATATAATTCAGTAGATTTCGTATAGTGAGCATCTTGGAGTATAATGCAGGATTTTCTCTATCCACACAAAAACTGAATACAAATGTTGAGTTAGTTTTTTTTTTAATGTACTTTTAAAGTATCCTTTTAAACAGCTGATTATATGTCATTTTTTTCATCAAAATACCAGCTTAGGTTTTGAAACTGTTGAAATATATACGACAAGACAGGCTTTATAATTCCCATTAACATTCAGATGATTTGAATTCAAACAGAAGTGTCAAGCAGTACAAAATAATAAAGACAGTTCATCACCCCAATGTGATGCATGTATAGAGTTCTTCCTAGAAAGTATCATGTTTTCCTTTTTTCAGTCTTAAGCAATAGACCCAGGAACTTCTGTGTTCAGCCCCCCCAAAGGAATTAAATTCCCGGACAGCAAGACGGTCTTTGTTTTCTCCATAATCTATCGCTTTGGTTCTCACAGCACTAAACCAAATGGGGTTTCTCAGCAGTTCTCCCCTGAGGATGAACCAAAACCATCTTGCTACACATCTGAACTTTCAGAAGTCTGATGTGGAAAACCAAAGATATAGTCCACTTAGCCTCATAAGATGTTTTGTGTCCTTTATTGTGTGCTTGTGGGTGATCCATTGGGCCCGCGCTGCCACCTCATGGTAAGTCAGAGTATTTGCTTTGTAAACTACATGTCTCGTGTCCTTCCTCAGGTAAAGATGCAAATTAGCATGTTGGAGCTTGTTTAATCTGTTTCAGAAGCAAGAGCAGCTCAAAGCAGACTGTGGGTTTTCTCCAGGCTTTACCACTTCCTAGTAGGTCCTGGTTGCATATGACTGTTCTTACTGGCCTGGCTCACTCCAAAAGCAGTCATTCTGTTAGTCATACCACCTCATTGCCGTAGAAAAGCGTCTCACAGCCTCTGAAGCAGATTTAAGAGTAGAACATACATTCGGTCTCATGGTATTCCCAGTAAAAGAAAGAGAAACTCTCTGACAGAGTGCTCCTGCACACGTCTGTAAAGCCTCCTGCTCAGCTTTAGATTAAAGCAGCCCTGGGAGATGAAGTCGTAGATAACCAGCTAGGTGATATCCTTTGTGGAGGATTTAAGTAAAAGATGGCCATTTAAATGTGAGACAACCAAACTGATTACGTTACTGTTTTGAAAAAGAGGACAGCTGTCATGGGGATGGAGCGGACTGAGGCACAGACTGAGAGATGGGATTTAAACAGTTCTTTATTTATCCACACCGGGTGCACTATATGCACGGGGGGAGGGGGGGGGACACACCAGGGTTTTGAGGGTCCACAGGGTCTGGAAAACACAAAGCCTTCACACTCGCTCCGCTCCTCCTCCACATAATCACACTCAGTAGTCCATGGTCATGGACTACTCACAGAAACGAGGGTTACTCCGAAGCGAGCATGAGAAACGACTGAATTCTGCAGAGTCGGGTATTACTAACTAAAGTTACTCAATATTCCAGCAATGAGTAGCTCAGCCCCCCTGCCTTAAGAAGAGCCAGCAAAGAAATTCAGAATCACAGGTGATCAGCTGCAGGTGCATGGCCCAAGGGCGGGAGCTCAGCTCCACCCAGGCAGAGCGAGAGAGAGAGAGAGAAAGAAAAGACAAAGCAATAACAAAAACATTTGTAGCCACACTGGGCTGGCCGGGCAGGCACAGGTACCATGACAACAGTTGTAAGAATATGATTGATCTCTAAAATGGCACATTAGCAGGTTTCACCATATTTGGCCATTTATTCTGACCCTAAAGTAATAACAACGGAAGACTAATGCTGGTTAATAGTTTAATGTTACAGGTTCTAGACACCTCTGATGGGCTCACCAATAAGACAGTTGCCCGCCCTCTCAGCCTGGCCATACAAAATAAAAATCAACCACTAAGTTTGACAGGTTGCTGAATCAAGACATAAATATCCAACTACTCTGAATATAAGAAACAAAAGAAATCAGTTTAGTGTAAATTCAGGTTTGTAATGTTTATTTGTGTAATTTTGGTATTGAATCTGTTTAAATGCTGCATATGCAGTACCATACTTGTTGCTCATACACAACAGCGTTTAAAGTTCATTTCCTTCACTGGGCCCAATCTGGCAACTCCTGCGTCTCAAAGGAGGAGTCTCGAGGAATGTATTTGTCAGACACAGTCAGTCCCATCTGACCTGTGAAGAAAGCAGGACGCATGATTTCTGGTAAGTAAATACTTCTATGTAGTTGTTTATTTATTTCAAACAAGTTTAATCCACAGGTCCAATGTACAGATCTAACCTTTGTTTCAGAGACAAACAGCCAGCAATACTTGATTAACAGGACTTATTAAGCATATTTTTTGTTTTTCTTTAAATATTTGTAATAATATATGATATTATTACATAATGATAATAATGAAAGTTGTAACCGGTCATAAATAAATCAATGTTTTGGACACTCAATGATTCTTCTGTCAATGCAACAAGTAGATGATCTATGATAGCTTCTTCTGCGTGCTCCCTTTGTCACAGGAGTGGCCACAACAGGTCGGTCCACATTTTTCATTTAACTGATTTTTACACTGGTGTCCTTCCTGACTTCCTGCTTATGTGGCAAATGTGTAAAACACCACTTAGAAGAAACATTAAGGTTGAGACATTTATTTATTATACAAACTGAAAAAAATGGTCTCTTCTTTTTATGTGGACTGAAAATTATTGATTTTATTCCACCACAGGCCATCATGTGACAATGCAAAGCTTTTAATGTTTTAATTATGTTTAACTTGATAAATATTGGCATCAGAGACCCATGAAGAGCTACTACTTTTTTACTTTGAAATGTGTGTTTTGTTTTGTTTTTAATTACAACAAGCAGTCCATCACTCATCTCTTCACTCTGCTTTAATTTCTGCATGAAATCAAATATCTTGATGCATTCTCAATCATCCAGGAAAGTAAACCTCCAAAAGTTGATTCTGTTCATCTGGACGTAGAGTTTTGTGGGAGAAACGTTTCGTCACTCATCCAGGTGACTTCTTCAGTCTCAGCTGACTGCAGGTTTCCCCAAATCTTATAAACAGTACATTTGCATAATGACTGAAACCAGCCCACTATAGGAACAATGGGCTTGGAGGTCAGTTCCTTAATCATAATTATGCAAATTCTCATGACCATTGATCAACAACCACTGATCAATGGCCATGAGTACCATTCACAGAGAGTTGGGGGTCTCACTAGGCGTAGCTCAGGGTGATGTACCAAACCCATAATTTTCTGTTTTTTTAATATTCATGTGACCTCAGCCCCCATAGAGAATGGAGCGGGTAGTATTCACACTAAGGAAAAAAATATAAGAATAATATGAGAATTGTTCATTCTAAAATTGGTGCAGCAGACCTGTGGGAAGGCAGTTTGTTCAAACTTGCAAAGTATGCTGTATGGTTTTGAGGGCTTTCTGGAGTAGAGCCAGAACCTGCTGCAGAGATTATATGTCTTGTGTGGTCTGAGAATACTTTGGGATCCCTCAGTTGGACCCGAAAACCTGGAATAGCCTGATGTCACTGTGGACCAACTTTGAATAACCAGAAGATAGTGGTTGGATAATTAAGAGTGTGACGTATGCCTTTCTGGAATGACCTGATACATCCGTCTTCTTTTCACAGTGAAACTATTTGGCATTCACCTCATCACACAGAATGGCACAACAAGGAAGCAAGTCAGTAAAATTCCACTGTTCAGTCTGTCGGGATCTACTGAAGGAGCCGGTGACTATTCCCTGTGGACACAACTACTGTATGAGCTGCATTAAAGGACAATGGAATAATGAGGATCCAAAAGGAGCCTACAGCTGTCCTCAGTGCACAAAGAGTTTCATATCGAGGCCTGAGCTGGAGAAAAACAGCATGTTAGCAGAGTTAGTAGAGGACTTGAAGATATCTGGACACCAAGCTGCTTCAGCTGATCTCTGCTATGCTGGACCTGAAGATGTTTCCTGTGATGTCTGCACTGAAGAGAAGCTGAAAGCAGTGAAGTCCTGTCTGGTATGTTTGGTTTCTTACTGTGAGCAACACCTCCAGCCTCACTATGACTCCTCTGCCTTTGACAAACACAAGCTGGTCAAACCATCGAACAGGCTGAAAGGGAACATCTGTTCAACTCATAATGAGGTGATGAAGATGTTCTGCATTACTGATCAGCAGTGTATCTGTTATGTCTGCTGCCTGGACAAACATAAACACCATGTAACAGTTCCAGTTGAAGTTGAAAGGGCAGACAAAGAGAAAGACCTTAAGATGAATCTGCAGGAAGTCCAGAAGAAAATTCAGACCAGAATGGAGGAAGGTGAAGTGCTTGAGAAAGAGATGGAGGGGATCAAACTGTCTGCTGATAAAACAATTGAAGACAGTGATGCCATCATCGATGAGCTGTTGAGTTACATTAAAGAAAAAGGCTCAAATCTAAAGCAGCAGATCAAATCCCAGCAGGAAACTGAAGAGAGTCGAGTCATGGAGCTTCAGAAGAAGCTGGAGCAAGAGATCACTGAGCTGAGGAGGAAAGAAGAGGAGCTGAAGCAGCTTTCAGGCACAGAGGACCACACCGAATTTCTACTAAGTTACTCCATGATGTCAAAACTCAGTGAATATACAGATTCACCAAGCTTTAAAATGTGTCAAGTTAAGTACTTTGAGGATCTGCAAACAGCAATGTTAGAAGCCAGAGAAAATCTCAAAGCATTTCTAAGTGAGGAATGGAGGAAGATCACTCTGACAGTGAGATCAGTGGATGTTTTATTGCCACAAATTGAACCTAAGACCAGAGATGACTTTTTAAAACATTCATGTCAACTGACGATCGACCCAGATACAGTCCACAAAAATCTCTTCCTGTCTAATCAGAACAGAACCGTATCAGACAGTGCTCATAATCCAAATATCTATCCTGGATATAAAAAAAGGGACAGGTTTTCCAACTACCAGCAGGTCCTGAGTAAGGAGAGTCTGATTGGACCTTGTTACTGGGAAGTGGAGATGAAAGGGAAAGGCCTTTCAGTAGCCGTGACGTACAAGAATAAAAATAAACTGGATCAAAGTGATTTTGGAAGTAACAATAAATCCTGGGCATTAGAGTGTTACGGTGACTGCTACAAATTCAGATACAATAAAATCACAACTCCCCTCTCAGGCCCTCTGTCCTCCAAAGTAGGAGTGTACGTGGATCCCAGAGCAGGTGTTCTTTCTTTCTACAGCGTCTCTGACACCATGGCCCTCCTCCACAGAGTCCAGACCACATTCACTAAGCCGCTCTATGCTGGACTGTGGATTTGGAAGAGTTTTTGGGCTGACAACACTGCTACATTTAATGAGATAAAGTAGACCGTCTTCATTGGTTTGTGAACCCATCTTGTTCTTTCCTTTACTCACTGATCAAATGCCATCATCTTAAGCCAGGTGTCACGGGGAAACATGAAATATTGATTAAAATCTGATAGATTTCTTTGTGCACAGGAACTAGAAATCAGTAGCATCAGTCATAATGAATGCCAGTGTTTGCACATGTATTATTAATCAAAATGTGAGATTAGTTTTGTACGGTTTATACTGTGAGGTTTTCTGTCGCACTGTATGAATCATTCATGAACTTTCTCAATCATTTCTTTTCTCAATCATTTTTTACTTCTTCCTTTCACTTTTTAAGCATTTTAAGAAAACTGTAATGATGCGTTCAGTACACCCATAATAATATAAAATCAGTTGTACATTCTTAGAAAAAAATCATGTTTAACAATAATTATTGAATGTTAAAAAGGAATTTGTGGCAGTGCTTATACCACCTATGACAACTGAGGAAGTTCAGGGTCTCTCCAGTGATCCTCAGGACTTTCTATACAGGTACTGTAGAGAGCATCCTCACACAGAACGTCGCATCCTGGTTTGGGAACAGCTGTGTCTAGGACAAAAAAGCTCTTCAGAGAGTGATCTGTACAGCAGAACGCTGCTGCAGGGCTGCTCTCCCCTCCCTACCGGACATTTACACCAAAAGATAACCCAGCTCAGATACTAAAGGACCCTTTCCACCCCAGCAATAAACCGGTCCAGTTTCTACACCATCTGCAGAAGGTTCCCCACCATCTGGGCAAGAACAGAGAGGCTGAAGAGGAGCTTCTACCCTCAGTCAGGCCATCCATGTATTAAATCAGGACATGCCACATTTTATTGATTCGTTATTGTGTTTGTAACACTTGTGATGACCACAGATATGACATGTGTCATGATCCTGGGTCTTATGACCCAGCGGTTTCAGTTTCTTGTGTTTTGTCCTTTTGTATTATGGTTTGAGTCCACCTTGTTACTTTAAAGTTTAGTCTGAATCACTAGGTTTTTATGTTTATTTTTTGGTTGTTAGATTTCCTGTGTCTCCCTCTGTGTATCTGTAGTCATATAGATCTGAGTTCCTGTGCCTTGTTTCCCCTCGTGTTTTATTCCACGTTTCCCCAGCCCGTTAATAACGGGCCGTTTTGTCTGCGCTCTGGCGACAAAGAACTGTGCGTGTGTGAAGTGCATTTCACAGTATCAGTCTAATAAACTTAAACCTACACCATCCTCCCTATTCTGGTATTCTAAACAGTACCCGAAAGTAGACTGCTTGGTTGAGTTAACCTCCTGAACCATCTACAACACATGGTGAAAACCTGAAATTAAGACAGAGAAGACTAGAGGTGAGACATGATCATTACTGATTACTGATGACAGATTTAGATATATTTTCATAAACCATTCATTTGCCACATCAATAAACAGCATGGCAGGGCAAGATATTTTTTCTAACATGGCAACCTTTAAAAAGTGAAAGGAGATAGAAAGACAGGTGAGAAAGAATAAAACTTAAATGACTTTTTGATGGCATTTTACACACAGTACTAAATCAAATCAAATCAAATCAAATCACTTTTATTGTCACATCACATGTGCAGGTACATTGGTACAGTACATGTGAGTGAAATTCTTGTGTGCGAGCTTCACAAGCAACAGAGTTGTGCAAAATACAATAATGTAAACAAGCAAAATACAAGAATGGCTAAATTTGAAACTAATAAATATATGTACAATATATATATATGCATACAGTATATGCATTTCTGGATGTGTATACTAAATATGTTTTTCTGCGTGTGTGTGTGTGTGTGTGTGTGTGTGTGTGTGTGTGTGTGTGTGTGTGTGTGTGTGTGTGCGTATACATATTTTACAAATTAAATAGAGTAAACAATAAAAAAAATTATAAAAATATACAGAGTTGAATATGTGCAAAACAGTGGCATTACTGTACAGTATGGAGTGCATAATGTTGAAGTTCCAGTAGTGAAGCTGAGGTGTCTATGACGTGTTCAGCAGTCTGATGGCCTGATGGAAGAAGCTGTCTCTCAGTCTGCTGGTACGGGACCGGATGCTGCAGATCCTCCTTTCTGATGGAAGTAGTCTGAACAGTTTATGGCTGGGGTGACTGGAGTCCTTGATGATCCTCCCCGCTTTCCTCAGGCAGCGCTTCCTGTAGATGTCTTGGAGGGAGGGAAGCTCACCTCCAATTATCCGTTCAGAGCACCGCACTACTCGCTGGAGAGCTTTGCAGTTGTAGGCGGTGCTGTTGCCGTACCAGGTGGTGATGCATCCAGTGAGGATGCTCTCAATGGCACAGTGATAGAAGGTCCTGAGGATGCGGGGGCTCATGCCGAATCTTTTCAATCTCCTGAGAAAGAAGAGGCGCTGCTGCGCCTTCTTCACTGTTTTGTTTGTGTGTACTGACCACGTAAGATCCTCAGCCAGATGTACACCAAGGAACCGGAAGCTGCTCACTCTCTCCACAGCAGCGCCGTTGATGGTGATGGGGGTGTGTACTTCTCTGCACCTCCGGAAGTCCACTATCAACTCCTTTGTCTTTGCGACGTTGAGGGTGAGATGGTTGTCTTGACACCAGTGGGTCAGGGTGCTGACCTCCTCCCTGTAAGCCGTCTCATCACCATTGGTGATAAGACCCACCACTGTAGTGTCGTCCGCAAACTTCACAATGATGTTGGAGCTGTTAGTGGCCGTGCAGTCGTAGGTGTAGAGTGAGTATAGGAGAGGGCTCAGTACACACCCCTGTGGAGCACCAGTGTTCAGTGTGATGGGGGATGAGGTGATGCTGCCCAGTCTGACCACTTGGCGTCTGTCAGACAGGAAGCTAAGGATCCAGCTGCAGAGGGAGCTGCTCAGTCCTAGATCCTGCAGTTTCCTGTCCAGCTTCGAGGGAACGATGGTATTGAATGCTGAGCTGTAATCTACAAACAGCAGTGTGTCTGTTAAATCTGCTGCATAGGAGTATATGTGGATCCCAGGGCAGGTGTCCTGTCCTTCTATCCGGTTGTTCAGTGATGACGCGACGAATCCTACTTCCAGGCCTAAAGTAGTCTGCGTTTAATATGGCTTTTGTGTTGTTAACATGTTTAATGTTTTGTATTTTCTTCTATTTGATCTCAAAAAGCTCCTAAAACAGTCAGCGACCACTGTTGACCTCCCTCGGCTTTTATTACCGCTAATCATTTATTTAAGCTCAGTTTTTAAAACCTTAGGATGTAACTACAGCCCAGCCCATGCAGCAGTATATGAATGACTAACCTCGTATTGTGGATGGATTATCTCAGTTGTTCTCCTGGCTGAAGTTTGGTCCTTTTACAGCATCCTGCCATGCGATTACATTTGTTCCTGACCACCGAGAACACTCACGTTAACTTTTATCGAGTGGAAAAAAAGTTAGCTTGTTTATATTATGCTAACATAGCTGTGTCGCTAGCGGTCACGTAGCACATCATTATATACCAGCTAGCCCAACTTCAGTAACCCTACAAACGTCACTGCTGTTTAGTTTTCTGTCTTCATTTATGTTGGAAGTGATAACAGAGCTGTACGTTTTAATTTGTTTCCAAAACCCCGCAGTCAGGACATGCTATATTGTATTTAGATAGAAGCTAGCGAGCTAACTTCCTGCTAACTTCTAACTCCGTTAAATGTCATAAATTCCGTTTTCATGGATGCCTGGATGCTAAACTCAATTGTTACACCTGGTAGAGCAGAACGCTGATCATTTTATTAAAGATGAAAGACTTTAGACAGTTTTTCAACCCTCAGTAATGCCATAGTGATCGTTTGATATATGGACCTGCAGCGGAGTTTAGACCCAGACATGGCTAGTGACGTCAGACTTAATGACCGGATAGCAGGGGTGCGCAACTCCAGGCCTCGAGGGCACTGCCATACCATGATCGGATATGGGTCGAATAGGGTAAAAAAAAAATCGTATTTCATGCGCTTTCACCTGCAGTGTGAACGTAGCCTTAGATGTGTCCTTGATCCAACACAGCTGATTCAAATGGCTATATTACCTCCTCAACATGTCTTGAAGTTCTCCAGAGGCCTGGTAATGAACTAATCATTTGATTCAGGTGTGCTGACCCAGGGTGATATATAAAACCTGCAGGACACTGGCCCTTGAGGCCTGGAGTTGCCAACCACTGTTCTATAGCGTCTCTGACATTATGGATGTGTCCCAATTAAGAGACCGCACGTTTGAAGTACGCATTTTGAGTGCGATTACGTCACCACCACGCGACGACGGCTGTCCCAATTCGATGTGTACTTCAAATGCATACTCCAAATGCGCCTTCGATTTCCCCAAATATCAAGCATGGTCCGGTGCACGCTTCGTGGTCCCATATATCCCACAATTCATAGCGCGGTGGGTGTGGATAATTTTGCTGCAAAATACGGCAGAAGGGAGTGGCCGAAGAGTGACCTGTCAAAAGTAAGTACTGAATATGACGTCACTTATTTATGTGCGAATGTTTAATAATGAAGAACATTAAAACATTACTGTTGGCCACATGTCAGCTATATATATATATATATATATATATATATATATATATATATCTGACGTCTGTCACAGATGTCTTAGGGTGAGTGGCAGGGTACACCCTGTACAGGTTGCCAGGTTAACCAATCCCCACCAACTTCATGTCTTTGGACTGCAGGAGGAAGCCAGAGTACCCCGAGAGACTCCACAAACTCCGGGAGAACATGCAAACTCCATACAGAAAGACCCGGGCCTGATAGTGGAATTGAGCTCAAGACCTTCTTGCTGTGAGGCAGCAGTGCTAACTACCATGCCACCCAAAATCTACTCATATCATGGTAATTTTAAAGTAAAGGAAAAAGTGACTCTGACATTTAGAGAAATACAAGATCTCGCCTAATTTCACTTTGAAGTTTAGGACTCTGTTTGGCCTAGCCTTAGACTAAAAAGTGTTTTGACACAGTAGTTTCTTTTAGATGTGGGAATACGCTTAATCTATGTGTGGATTTGAGAGCTGAGAGCTGATCTTAACTCCCAGCTGATCCTAAGAGCTTCTGGATGTGACCTGCAGATGGAAGCATTACTGCACAGACCTGGAAATTCTCCTCCTCATACTACAATATATTGATGCATACAATGAATGATTCTGCCAGAATCCGTTAAAGAGTTTTACAGAAGCCACAAAAGAAGAATGTGCTGTTAATCACTGTTCTTAAATAGTGGACAACACAGAGAAATTATATTTCCTTTACAGCTAGTTGCTATAGTTTGTGTAGGTCACTTTGAAAATCCCTGAATACAAAGCAAAGCTGGCTATAGAGTGATGGTTAGCGCAAATTTGCAATGTATACTTGGTAGCTGGGTCAGCTTTAGGTTGTTTGTCTTCTCAGGCAAAGATGCAAAGGAATATATCGCAGTCTGTTTATTCTGCGCCAGAAGCAACAGCAGCTCCGACCCCTCGCAGAACTCCTCCAGCCCTTGTTGGTTCCTAATGAACTATTCTCACATATAACTCTTGTTACTGTCCATTCCAATGTAAAAAGTCGTTCACACCATCATAGATGGGTTCTGTAGGTCAGGCCACATAATTAACCAAGGAAAAAAATTTCCAATGCCTCTGAAGCAGTAGAAGAAGCAGTGGTAGTACAGGTGTTTTGTCTCCATGGTCTTCAAAATAATATAGTCTATGTCAAAGGACTCTTTTTCTGATGCGCTCTGCTCAGCTTTAGGAGCTGAAGTAAACCTTGACTCAGGCTTCCATCCGTAATCTAATGATCAAACAGGTTTAACCAGGAGCTTGAAGCTGCTCTAACTAACCCCTCTTTCTGGAGTTCCCAGTTGTCTTGGGTGGAATACCTCCATAATAACATGACTTCAGCTGCCACTCGACTAGGTACTATGTAAAATAATCCATTTGTCATATTACAGTTTGCCCTAACTCAGAAAATAAACATTGCTAAGTGTGGCCTCTGCCTACAGTTATTTCCTATTCAAATTCCACTGGACTGTCAAAATCACTGTTATAGTGTTTGGTGAGTGGCCGTTTCAAAAATGAATTAATGTTAATAGTGTTAAGTCAAGGTACAGTATGTGGCAGCTGAAACGTAAGAGTTTCCATATATGAGCAGCAGATGGCAGCATTAATTTACAGACAGACTTGTGTAAACTACTGCTGTATGTGCACCTCGGCTGCCACAATGTCTGCGTTATGCTGTGTAATGTCAATGAAGAAATGAGCAGGTCCTCTAACCTACACACAAGGTGTCTGCTGTTAAAACAAATCTCGTCAAGTTTCAGAAATGCAGAGACATACATAAAAAACATTAAAAAACAAAAGTGGGTAAGAAAAACTCTCTTTTAACAGGAAGAAAAGAAACCTCCAGCAGAACCAGGCTCAGGGAGGGGCAGCCATCTACCAACACCGGTTGGGGGTTGGGGGAGGAAGGATAAAAGACATGCTGTGAAAGAGAGCCAGAGATTAATAATAATAATAAAAGCAGAGAGCTGTATTAGGACATAGTGAGTGAGAAAGGCGACTGAAGAAAAAACACCCAAGGCATCATGGGAATCCCCCGGCAGCCTACACCTATTGCAGCATAACTAAGGGAGGATTCAGGGTCACCTGGTCCAGCCCTAACTATATGCTTTAGCAAAAAGAAAAGTTTTAATCTTAAAAGTAGAGATAGTGTCTGTCTCCTGAATCCAAACTGGAAGCTGGTTCCACAGAAGAGGGGCCTGAAAACTGAAGGCTCTCCCCCCCATTCTACTTTTAAATACTCTAGGAACAACAAGTAGGCCTGCAGAGCGAGAGCGAAGTGCTCTAATAGGGTGATATGGTACTACAAGGTCATTAAGATAAGATGGGGCCTGATTATTTAAGACCTTGAATTAGTGTGTGAACAAGACTCTCCATTTACATGAACAAATTGTAGTCTGTTAGATAGATATGATACAAACCACTGCAGCGCAGTACCTGTGATGCCTACAGCATGCTCTGATCGCTCTTATAGGATATTATGGTCGACAGTATCGAATGCTGCACTGAGGTCTAGCAGGACAAGCACAGAGATGAGTCCACTGTCAGAGGCCATAAGAAAAATAAGCTGTTTCTGTGCTGTGATGGGCTCTGAAACCTGAGTATGATGATTCATATATGTATATTAAATGCAATGTGTTTCAGTCATGTGCATTAAGCTGTATTAACTGAATCAGACATGTCTTGAAAGACAAAACACATGAATAGATAAATATGATAAAATCCCACCAACACATTACTTCAAGTACTCACATCATTAAGCAGTTTCTGTGATAATAATGCAGATTTACAGGTGTGCACTCAAAGAGAAAACACATTAAATAATTCTCTGACTTATATCTGTGCAAACAGAATATTACTATATGTAAATTAAGCTGATAAATAACTCAGAGGGTTTCTTCTTCTCTTCTTTTTTTTCCAAGCGGTAACTCCAGCTATTGTTTTGTTTTCATAAGCCATTTTAGGCTTTAAGCTGTCATGACTAATCTACTTCCTGATTCTCTCTGGCTGAGCTATAGAACGAGAGAGGATCGGAGGTGAGTTGAGGTGGTCTGTGTGTCTCAGCTCCCTAAGCCTTTTAGAGCCACTGCTGCTTCTCGGAAAAGCACACTGATCTTTTTATCTTTTTACAAAGGCAGGTTTGGGACGCACAATCAAAGACAAAGCACTGCTGTGTCAAACGCCTGGTGGTAGCTGGGAGACTCCCTGGTGCTTTGAGAGGCCATCCCATTACCAAAAAACCGATTAAAAGTTCCCTGCTCTCAAAGGCTGAGGTGTCCTGCCAAAGTGGCCTTAAAGCAGGAGGCTGAAGCTCTGCTCAGAGAGCGCTTCTCTCAGGACAAGTGCAGCAGCTAAACGTGCTCACCTACAGGATTTACACATTACATCAATGTAAGCTCACAGTTTATATTCACAGAATGTGACGATCTTAACAACAATCTTAACAACCACGAATTCAGGTTTAATGTCCTGTATTAATTACTTCAGTGAACTAAATCCACACTGCAGGTAAAAGTGCAGCACGTCTGATGTTTTGTGATTAGTGTGAATGGTAACAGCTGACAAAACAAAGAACAAAACAAGCTGTTAATACGATCGAATTGTAACAGAGAAGTGCCCGTTTTGAGAAAGTGTGAGTGAGGTTGTGTTTTTTTTCCAGCTACAATTTACAGATTTCCTCTAGACATGCTACACAAAGGAAGCCTTTCAGCTACTGCTGAGAAAAGAAGACTAGCTTAAAAGATACATACGCTAAATACGTGTGCGTGTGTGTGCGTGTGTGTGTGTGCGTGCGTGTGTGTGTGCGTGCGCGTGCGTGCGTGCGTGTGTGCGTGTGCGTGTGTGTGTGTGTGCGTGTGTGTGCGTGTGTGTGTGCGTGTGTGTGTGTGCGTGTGCGTGCGTGTGCGTGTGTGTGTGTGTGTGTGTGCGTGTGTGTGCGTGTGTTCAAGATTGTTGGTCCCAGCTCTTCCTGTCATGGGCCCTGTGTTTTGAGGTTTCACTGGCTGCTGTTTCTTCTGTATCGTAAGAATGTTTTATGTTTAGGTTTTGTTATTCGTCTCTTTGGTGTATGAGGCTGTCAGCGTCGTTGTTATTTATTATTACTTTGCATGCAAGCCTGTTTGAATTTTGCTGAAATTATTGAAATCCTGTATTCAGGTGATCCCTGTTGGCTGAGTTTCCATATTCCTTTGCTTTTCTCTATCTTATGTTGTGTATAGGTTTTGTTTTATAGCCTGTTTATTGTAGTTTTGTTATAGAAATAGAGAAAAAAGTCTTGATATCATCCTCTTCTTCTTAAAAAAAAAAAATCAGAAAACATTTGTTTCATAGATTGAGAATAGTCTGACTCAGCTCTTTAACCCGTCAGCTCCATGGTCCGAAGTCCTTGTGACTGAGATCATGTAAGAAAAGTACCAGCGAACAATTTGCTGAATTCACAGCTAGTGAGTGGACGTCATGTTCTACCCATGCAGCTCTCTCGCCTAAACCACCAAGTATCGAGTATATCTAGTAGTATGAATGCATCATGTGAGAAAGGCCAGACTCTTCTAACACTGAGCTCATGTGCAGAAGCAAAATATTAGATTAGCTTCAAGACTGAAAACCAAAATGTCAGTTTCTCAGGCAGCGACTAAGTTCATTCATAAAAGATGGCAACGCTGATGTTTGCAAGTGGAGCCATTAGTGAAATTCCTGAGAACTGCACGTGGTAAGATAATATCCTTTGTAATTACATGGATACCTGGAAAGCCTTCTTACTGCTGCCTAAATAGGAAACATTTGAGGACATGAAGAGGAGGGAAAGCCGAGGCTGTCGATGGAGCCACCTTTAAAGATGAATGCTGTTGTTGAGCGTCAACGAGGTCAGGCATCCCACCGAGGTCCCGCCAAGTGACACAGAAATGAGGTGCATTTAAATGAAGCTCTGACGCATCGTCTCTCATTAGAGAAAGTATCTGTGTGTGTGTTTGAGTGTACTTGCGTCACTTGTGTGAGGGGTTAGCAGTTGGGATTCCAAGGGCTTTTGGTAAACTGACTGATGCTAATAGCTTCTCTAATAGCTTTAAAGCCATGTACATGAGACATAGGATCCAGTCGGGCTCAAGTGAACTCCAAAACTTTGCTCTATATCATTCTCATAGGCGCATATGCACTGAAACGCACACACACACTGGGTTGTTTTGAAACTTTAGCACCCGTCTACATCCCCAGTGAGCCCAAAGCGTCGTCCATCTGTGATGAAACCTTAGCGGGTCACATGCTGGTGTTGAAATACCCCCTGCTTGGTCCACTGGCCTGACTCTCATCATCCACATACACACATCATACCTCTCTGCTCCTCCAGGCCTCACTGTGGAGGCGTTGTCAGTCAGCGGGGAATCAGTGGCCGTTCCTCCCCAAACATCCAGGGCTTGTGTAGAATTACAGGCTGCAGTAGGAAGCGTCCCATCACCTAAATGTCACAGTTTCATGGTGTAACAGCTAAACCCGCTCCATCAACTCCTGAACCTTTTCTCACATTCTCGCCGAATGACGTGAAGGGCTTTATGCCCCTTGTGAATTAGGCAACTTAACTGTCATAGCCATATTGAGCAGCTTTGATGCAGCTGCTCAATATAGTCAGCATGTGTCAAAGGAGTTTTACCTACTTATCTTGCAGCTTATCTTCTGCAATTTAATGATGAACAAAAGTGGATTTTTAACAGTCACGTACTCCTGCAGTGGTGCTTTTAGTAGACCGCTACAAGAGGAGAACAGCTATGGTTGCACGTGAGTTTGCATTATAAGTGAGTTAATAAAGTCGTAAATTGTATTTCAGTGGCAGGTTCAACACTTTTTGGATGTACTGTAGTACAGCACCCTACCAAACAATAGTCCCTGCTAGGGGGCAAGGGGACTAAGGTAAATCAGTCCTAAGAAGGGAGCTCATCAGCAACAGTCTGGTGGCTGTGCCTTGACACATGCAGCTTGAAATAAGCCAGAAAAATAACATCTGCCACTTTGTGGGCCCATCGCCCATAGGAGCAGGCACTGGGGTGGGCTGGATGTAAGGCAAAAAGAGGGGCCTGGACATTTTGACCCTTGGTATTGCAAACTGGTGTCTTCCTTTTGAGGTTTTCAGGGAACACCGAGGTAGATCCAGAACCAACTTTCATCTCATCTGGCTTAGGAGGGCCTTGGGATCCCACAGGAGGAACTGGAAAGAATGGCTGCCACCACAATCCAGCTTTGAACAGGTATAAGAAAATGTATGTATCGATGTATGTATGTATGTATGGATAGCTAATTGCAGTTCACTTTCTTTGCTATTCTCCTGTAGGAAGAGCACCCATAATACAAGCTAATGGAACCTTCCTGCATCTTGAGATATAAGGCCACGTAAAGCAGGCTGTAAGACAGTCTAAACCCAAACCTGCTGCATACATCTGCATGTTTCAGGGTGATGAGTCCCCCTTAAGGTAATTCCTTGTAAAAATTTCCCCACAAAAACAAAGTCTAAACATCAAACCTTCTCCCCATTTCAGCACCAACACTGATCCATAAATGCCACAACGACCTCATGGGTTCAAAAAAGATAAGCTGTTTTTAACAGACTGTCCTATGTGCCTATATACCCCAAAAGGTTCATCTGGTCGTAGCGTTTTCAGTGGGAGAAACGTTTTGTCACTCATCCAAGGCAGCAAAAAATGCCCAAGATGCCCAAACCCCTTCCGCACCCCGCACTCCTCCACATGCCTGATGATGAGCTATATAAACACATAGTGAGTGAAGAAGAAAACTCACTGCATCATTACAAGCCCACAGAGAGTGTCTGTGTATTACAGTAGTCATAAATAAATAACAATAAAAATAGTAAATGCATTAACTAGTTTTCAAAACAACGCTGGTATCAGCAAGGTATTTTCACCCAGAGAAGTGGTGCTCACTGGATAGTTTCTCCTTGGTAAACCTCAGAGTTGATTGTGTGGGAAAATCCAAGCAGATCAGCATTTTTTGAAATACTCAGACCAGCCTGTCTGGCTCCAACAACCATGCCACATTGACTTAAATCACCTTTCATCCCAATTCCGATGCTCAGTTTGACCTCTGGCAGGTCATCTCAACCATATTTACATGCCTAAATGCATTGAATTGCTTCTCCCTAATAAAGTGGCCATAAGTGTATATCCTGAGCTCCAGCACAGCTGTTCGGGCATTTTTAATTTTACGTATTACATATTTGGAGTATTAAAAAAAGCAGAGTTTACTGTAAGTTGTTCACAGTGTCTAAAATGCCTAAAATGACCACATTTATGAGAAAGGCTCGATATCCCAAAACACTCAGCTGACGTAGTTAAATGTCGCCACAAAAACTTACTAATTTAACAATCTTAGTGCAATCAGAGGGGAGCTGTACAAAACATATTGAAGTCCGAGCCATACAGTTTTATTTTTTTTAAACTAATGTAACTGATCTCTGATTATATGTGCAGGAATCAAATGTAGCATTTTAAACTAATAACTTCATAGAAGTCCTTTGAGTTTGACTGCCTCCTGACCTTCGTGGCCACAAAAGCCTGTAGTTTCTTGAAGGTTGTTAGTCAGACATAATCATATTAGATTAACTGATTGCCGCTGATCAGTATTGTGCACCCTTAGGCTGAACCTCGGCACTTCAACAGGGTGCAGAAAACAAGTTTAGGGGGAAATTCCCAGCACAATTTGACACTTAAGTCATTATTTTGCCAAAGTGCAATTCAGACCGTTTTGGCAGCATGTCTTTAAATAACATAAACAGACCCAGAGGCTATCACCATCTAGCTGAAATCTTTGAGAGGCAAGCAAGGGTCAGTAACAGTTCGACTCGTAGGTGACTCTATGACAGTTTTAATTTCATCCAAGAGGCTTGGGGCATTGCATTTAAGCACTTTAACTGCTGAATATTAACATTAGATGCCTATTTATAACCCGCCAAACTGGATGCACCCATCAAGTTATGAAATAACAGCAGACAGACTATTGACTTCTTTTCTCTTCTTATTACATGATGTCAGTCAGTTGGAGTTTATCGCTGGAAATCGCTATCAACTGCACCCAATGAACTGTTTGAACTTGACACAGTGTGCTTTCGATGCTACTGAATGGTAATGACAATTAGACTTAGACGGCAAATTCGATGTCCTTAACACAGAAAATAAAACCATAAAAAACTGTAGGTTTACGATGCCTTAAGGCAGTAAAAACAGCAAAATTACACGTCAAAGACAAAGTACACACACCCATACACTATAGTGAGTGTATGTACAGATGTAATTGTTCCAAAGAAGGGGACCACAGTAACTGAAAGACCTGCCGCCAATGCCCTGATAGGTTCTATAAACTAATAGAAGGATGTTAAAGGTGTTGACCTGAGATCCAGTGAAGTGCCTTCGGTACTGAGGTGATACAGTCAAATTTCAGAGCTGGTGTTGTGATGACTTTGATAATCCAGCAAACCGAGCATGACAATAATCTAATCTTTGTGGTATGATTCATCGACAAATTTCTCAGACTCAGTTCAAGACAGAAATTTTCTAACTATTGATTTATTTTTTAAGAGATAAAACTGAGATCACTGTTCAAGATAATGCAATGTTACTTGTTTACTGTGTTTTAAAGACAGGGATGAGAAATACGAACACATTTTGCGCGTCTTTACTGCAACCGTCACTGTGAAGTCAACAACAAACTAATGACACTTTTGAAAGTTATTAAAAACCCTTCTAAGGTACTTAATGTGAGATCAGGATTTTATTAACAGTATAAAAGTGCTTTATGTAATTAGCCTTTAACCACAAAGGGACCATGAGTATGTTAAGCTATTTTCAGATGTGCGCTGCTATTTAACCCTCCGCACCCCATGACAGCAACGGACAGCCAGGAGTTTTTGTAGGTGAATAACATCAACATTTGACAATAATATTGCTCGGTTATGATAGTGAGGTGAGCTGTTGAGGATATCTGTTGGTAGGTGCTGTTCCTGACAATGTAGCTGCTGTTAGCAGAAACTTCTATAAGCTTTGGAGGTAATGCCACCAGACTTGGTCAATTACCCAGAAAACTCTATTGCAATGTGTGACTATAATAAAACTTGGTGTTGCAATGTGTCATTGAGAATTATTTGGAGGAATTTGGAACATCCTAAAAGGATTCTCAGGAATCTGGAACATTCTAATAGAACTCTCAAAAATCCTAAAATAGCTCTTGTGAATTCGAAACATTCTAAAAGAATTCTCAGGAATACAGGGTTAACTTTTGATACTTCTTTTTAAATACTCTCATTTCTACCTTTCCCTAGCCCATCGTTGTAAATAGGAATATCTTTGTAATAACTTACTTGGTTACCTTGTGGTACAAATGTAACACGAGTGTGTGTTACATGAGACTATGCTCTTGCCCTAGTTCCATTTCAGTTAATATCTGTTGAATACAATTTACAGATGTTCAAGAAATAAAACTCTCAAGTCCAATCCACTTCAAGTCCAACTTCAATAGAAGAATCAGAGCCTTCCAGAGACGGTCTCACATCTCTCATGGTCAGTCATTTTGACCTTTCACTAATGATGTTGAAGTACAGACAGGCAACAATAGCTTCGGCTTTTGTAAGGCATCAGTGGAGAAGAAGATTAACAGAAGAGTGAGCAGGATATTGTTTGTTTTTAGCCTAGCACTGCCACATTTGCTGCATTCCCGGCAAACCACTTAGGATTTCCCAGAGGATTTAAAGCCAGGCCCATGCAGCAAAGCAAGATCTTGTAGGACCTCTGCTACATGTTTATCAGGCAGTGGTGGATGCAAAGGCTCGTTGATCCAATGTCCAATTATTACAGAAATATAAGAACATAAAAAAAGCATGAGCATCACCACCTAGAATTGGGAGAAAAGGTAAACCTCTTCTAGAATGAAGTACTCAACATATTGCACCTTTAACATTTTTTTTTTCATAAAAAATGACTGTAAGATAATAAATTTAACAATTCATAATGAGTTCAACACTGGGCAAACCTGTCTTCTTACATATAAATCAGGAGGCGCAGCTGCCCTTTAACAATACAGTGGCAACAAGAATAGATTCAGCCTCAAGGTAACGAAGCTGAGAAAAATAATGCAGTCTTATGATCAAATACACTTTATTCAGGGCCTTCTGGCTGTGTATCATACAAGGTAAAAATAAATAAATGAATAAAATAACTAAAGGAGACAGTATTGCAACAGCCTTATATCAATGGACTTGGTGGTCAATTAGAAAAAGTAGCTAAAAACCTTTAAAAATGGCTTCTGTAGAACATTTCGTCTTCATGTTCTAGTATCTTTGTTCTGAAGCACTTTGTGTTATTTATTTAAAAGGTGCTATAGAACTAAACATTTTACTTACACTGTCTAACAAATTAATTAGACCACCTGTCATAAAAACACAAAATAAAATTTAAATTTAAGACTCACTGAAGACAAACTTTAAGACAAACTGAATTTACTTTTACCTCCTGAGACCCTTTTTTTATGGCATGTATTTTTAATTTTTCTTTGCTATTTGGCCTAATTGGGCAAAACGTTGTATTGTGGTCTAGACAAACTAAAATGTGATGTCCACATATGTGGATACCAGGTCCTAGAGGGTTAAGAGACTGGTATGTGGGGGGATGTTGTTTCTTTGGTATTTTTAAAATAAAACCTTACATTTAGAAATCATATTTTAGCATTGTTTAACTTTTGGAAAATTACCAATACAGTTAATTTAGGGCAGCTGTGGCATAATCCTTACACCTGGTGGTGGTCTAACAGATTTGTAAAGCTCTTTGCTTACTTAACTACTTACTTCTAGTTTAAAAAAAATGTTTTACACATCCATTACGTTTCACTTTTGCAAAATAAAGTAGAAGGTATTGGACCAAACCACTGTGAGGCACACTATGTCCACTTTTAAAAACATTTAAAAAGTATATTTTGCACAATAATCACAAAAGATTTGAGTGCATATTGTTTTATAGTTTCACAGAAAATATTGGCTCCATCCTTGGTTGCACTGATATGACAATTTTGGGAATTAACGAATGAAAACTAATTTCAGGAAGGGCAGTAGCACCCCAGATTCCCTTCTAGCTACACTTCTGCTACAAAAGTGATCTTTTATTACAAAAGTAATTGTTGTCATCTTGGTATCCTAAAAGGCTTTGTCAGACATATAAACAATATCCTTTTACCCTAATTTGATTCATAATGAGTCAGTGCCATTCAAAAGAATTCATCTTCGTTAGCTAATTGACTTACAAAACGTAAACCAGTGGATCAAAACTCAGCTGACCAAACCTTATGACCAAAGTGGACTTTGGTTTGTTTTGACAGTTGGACTTTGTGTTGTTGGGGCGGACACCTCAGTTTGAAAAAAGCGCTTGTCATCCTTTGAAAACCTCTCATCTGCAACAAAAGCTTCAGGAATGAGGAAACAGACGCTTGTTTTCTTGTTGACACCTATCTTTTTAAAACAGAGTTTAATGGGGTGAAGGGTCAATGATTATGGAGCTGTATGCTGCGGTGAGAAAAACAACACCTCTGCAGTCACATGGCTCAATAGCAGCATGAATGTGTGTATGCATTCATTCATTCAAAACACAATCAGCAACTATTTTATGACAAGGTTTAATCTGTATTCCCCAACAATAAAGACAGAGAGATTTGAGTTTATGGCAGGACACTAAAACAATTATATCACCATATTACCAAGAGACCATGTGGGCGATGACTGAGATTAACCAAAGCTCATTCTACACACAAAAAAGGTACAAATGATTGTAAGTCTTGAACTGTTTAAAAGGTTGCCAGCTGCTTGCAGGGTTTTTGGTATGTTTGTGACAAATTAACCATCCTGTAAAGTTTGGGAAGTGCTTTGAGTAAACGTGAAAAGTTGGTTAGGGAAGATAAAGGAACTGCAGAGCACACATTGCAGGGGTCAGTAACCAGGTTCAGCCACAGGCCAGTTTTTTTCCACACTGCCTAACAGGGGTACCGTGGAAGTTACGCTCACAGTAGAAATGTACATATCTGCTCTATGATGGTTTGAATTATTTCGCTTAATACCTACAGAAAAATACTGCGTACAACTTTCTTATTGTTGACTCAAATATATATGCCTGCTTGAAATATTAACTTTTATTAATGTTGCATGCTGTATTCACTGGGATTTGACACCAGGGGTCTCAAACTCAAATGAGCCGCAGGCCACTGCTGACACCGTCATCTCATTGGAGGGCCACTTTAGTGTTCAAGTAGTACAAAAAAACAAACCAGAAAACACCCACTAATATTTCCTAAAATGTTGTGTTTTGTTTGTTTTTTAAAATTTCAAATATTGCATAACAACACAAAACTGCAAACGTGAACGCAATTTTTTCTCACTCTTAACTAACTGAAGCCTTGCATTGAACTACCATATAAACACATTGGTCCGCTCTTTCTGGCCAGACATGTAGCACCACTTTTGCTATAATTTCATTTGTATTTAGGAAATAAAAATGCAGACGTGAGAGTACACATTAGTTTTTGACTGCTAGCGAAAATTGTTTTCTTTTTATTTGTATTCTCTTGTTACCTCGGCCAGCTCTGCGGCTCCGAGCCGTAGTAGCCTCTGGCTAATATGTCGTGTTCCATGTCGGGCTCGTAGCTGAGAACTAGCTTTACTGTCTGGTAGTGGTGCCACGGATCAAAATTCTCACGGTTTGGATCGGATCAATTTTCGGATCAGCAAAAAAAGAAATGAAGTGAACAAATAACATTGGTGTCCGTGTCCACATGTTAGTTTAGATGTAGCACACTTTAAATAAGTTTGGTTCATGAGGAAATTTTCCTACTCCCTTCCAGGGTCTGGATTACACAGCTCAGGAAGTAAAGCAGGTAATCTACTAATTGGAAGGTTGGTGATTCAATCCCTAGCTGCTCCAGTCTGCATGCCAAAGTATTCCTAGGCAAGACAAGGGGAAAAGTGCTTGTGTGAATGAGGCAATCTGTATAAAGCGGTTTGACTGCTCCAGTAGAGTAGACCCACCCTTCATAAGAACCAGCCCATTTACCAGGTCTTGGGACCAATTGCAGTTTCGTAGCCTGTTCGGTTTTATTTTGGCAGGAGATGGCATGTCCCTATAATTTACTTTACAAAAAAAGGGAACAGTCAGTTACTGACACTTGTCTCTCATCACATTTAAGCATGCTTTCATTTAACACACTGAAGTTACTGTCTGGTGGGGGGGTCAGCTTGTGGGAGGCATTATACCTCCCACTGCAGGCCTACTTGTTGTTCCTAGAGTATTTTTTCAGTTTTCAGGCCCCTCTTCTGTGGAACCAGCTTCCAGTTTGGATTCAGGAGACAGACACTATCTCTACTTTTAAAATTAGGATTAAAACTTTCCTTTATGCAAAAGCAAATAGTTGGATCAGGTGACCCTGAATCCTCCCTTAGTTATGAGGGCACTTGCTCATGGGGTGGGAGTGGGTTAATATGATTATTGGGGTTTTCTTTGTTTTCCTTATATTATTATAGGGTCTTTGTCTTACAATACAAAGCTCCTTGAGGCAACTGTTGTGATTTGGCGCTATATAAATAAAACTGAATCGAATTAAGTTTGTTTTTTAAGTATTTCTCTGCATTTCTGAAACTTGATGAAATTTGTTGTAACAGCAGACGGCTTATCAGTATGTTAGAGGACCTGCTCATTTCTTCATTGACCCTGCACAGCACAACGCAGACATTGTGGCAGCCCAAGTGTCAACCCAGACATGCTACACATACAGCAGTAGTTTACTATCTAGGCCATTATGCCCATGATGAATGAGTTTTCCCGTCAGTTACCTTTTTTTTCACTCACAATGTTTTAATTGTTATTATCAATCTCTTCCACAGCATGTCTTTTGTCCCGTATGACTCTCCTAACCCCAAATCAGTCATGGCAGATGGCCGCCGTCCCTGAGCCTTGTTCTTCTGGAGGTTTCTTCCTGTTAAAAGGGAGTTTTTGTTTCCCACTTCCCCAAAGAACTTTGCTCATAGGGAGTCATATGATTGTTGGGGTTTTCTGTTTTCTTTGTATTATTGTAGGATCTTGTAGTGCTCTGAGGCGGCTGTTGTTATGATTTATGCGCAGTGTTAATAAAATTAAATTGAACTGAATGATGCGACTTATCCCGGAATCTCCCAGTAATAAAAGAAGCCTAACCCTGACACACAAAGGATTAAATACTTTTTAAAATATGACAGTTGAATCAATTTCTTGTTTGAAAACAATGATTTAAAAAGAGTCAGCGTGAGCATAGGTGGTCCCAGTGTGTGCTGCTTACATTTCCTCTAAATGAGTTTGGAAATTTGGCCTCCCTTTGGGGGTCAGGAGGTTATTAAAGACAAGAGGACTTATCGTAATCCCGCTTGCTGACGTCACCGGTGCATTCTTTTAGACATAATCACAGAGGTTCTCAAAGAGGTTTTTATCAGACTCCAGAGTTATCAGGGAATTTCTCAACCTCGTGGCCTTTCAGAGTGCCCAGAGGAAGAAAGAAAAAATATTTCCTTCATCAGATGGTTGAAATGATTTAGCTCACACTTCATTGGCTCCTCCGGGTGGGTGTGTCGCAGCATATTTGAGAATCACGTGCATCAGTGTGCTGAGCAAACCCAGACAAAAACAGATACATTTATTTGGGTCTTTAGTGACGTCAAAGTCCTGTTTGTGTTTAGAAACTGAACTGTTGTGTAACGTAAGACAAACACAGATCTGCAAAGAAACACTCAACCGACGAAAAAAAATTTAAACAAAATAAAGAGAGGAAGGAAGACGGCCGAGACCAGGGCAGCTACATGAACACATTTTTATTGCAATAGCTCTATCGAAAGCAAAAAAGTTTTGATAAATATAAACACTATGCCGATGCTCAAATCGCCTCCGCGTACCCCCTCCGACCCCCCTTTTCTCTCCACAAGGAAACAAAAGAGACAAGGAGAAAAGGAAGTTAAAAAAAAATAATGGGCGAGGGGGCGGGGCACCTGCCAGGCGCCAATCATAACATGAAAAAAAAGCAACAACTCAAGTTTTCCTTATTTACACAAGGAGGATTCCCACCAGTTCTCTCTTTCTCTCTAAATTTTAAGCTCTCTTCACACACACACACACACACACACACACACACACACACACACACACGACGCTGAAAAATAATGCACGTACGAAGGATACACACCTCCACAGTATTGTTTTTGAACTCTTTCCTGTAAAGCTAATGAACAACAGCATTCAACTTGGAAAAAATAAAATAAGAACACAGGTAGCGGGGGTGAGAGTGGGATTTTTCCTGACCCACGCCTTTGTCTTCTTAGTTCGCCACTGACAGCATTTTCAGTTGTTATAACTGTACTACACAGCAGCAAAAAAACCCAAAAGAACTGTGATATAGTTACAAAAAAATAAACATTAGGCAGGTTGTAACCAATTTCTTTATACAAATAACTGCAAAAAATGCCTATGTACTCTTAACAAAAAACAAAAAACCCCTATCCTTGTGTCGCTTTGTATTCAGAGAAGCCTCTCCGATGAGACAAAACAACCAGGAATAAGATGAATTCTTCCCTCTGTAAACTAGAATATAAAATAAATCAAAGGATTAGAGGAAAAACAGAAGTTTGCATAATGATGCCGTACCCTAAGTCTTCTCTGTCAGGATTATATATATAGATATATATGTATAATGTAGGCCTTATTTCTTTCTTAATTCTCCACCCTAAACATGAAAACAGGACAGTTTTGAGGTTGAATTGTTGCCAAAATAAACAGATTCTGTGTGAATGAATTCAGTTATAACAAAGAAATAAACAGAGGATCAAATCTGACGTGTACAATTTTCAAATAAATTATGTGGGGGAAAGAAAAAAACTAGCTCTACCATTTAGCATGAAAACCCCAAAAGCAACACATTGCTGTAGCAAAGTACACAAAAAAGAAAAATAAACAACCAAAAAAGGAAAAAAAAAAAATTCTCATTTGTCTCAACGGGCCACTGATTTAACTCTTTGTTCACTCAAAAAGAGAAGATGGGGTGGGGAGGTCGGGGGTGCGAAAAAAAAAAATCGCTTAAATTCACATAAGACACGTCACGTTTAAAAAAGAAAAACCGACCGTGCTCATTTTCAGGGGTCTGTCATCATCATTGCACGAGTCTGAAAACAGAGCCGGGGTGGTGGGAAAGCGTGGCCACGGTTTTTTAAATGTTTGTGCTAATCGAGACACGTTTGCTAATTGCAGGATGTTAGGAAGTTGAATCCTCCTGATTCTATGCTATGAAGGATCCTTGCAGACTGTGGAAGACTCGCTTCATCTTTGGCCACTTCTATCTGCGTGTAAATGGAAACGTAGCATAGCAGAAAGAGCGTGTTAAAGTGGCCCTCTGTCTCGTTTGTACTGAACACCGACAAACTTCCAAATATTGAGATCAGTGCCAGCTTCACACGGCTCGGAACGCTCCGTTGCAAACCAGCGTCTCTAGTCTTGGGTCTGTGTGATGTCACTGAGTAGAGAAACCCAATACAGCCATCTCAGACCAGAAGCCCTATCCAGTTGCTCACGATGGGCAGCCAATCACACAAAAGCTAGTTGTGTCAGACAGTGGATAAAATTAGGGGCTCCACCAAGGCTTGTTATTTTGATCTGTGAATCATGCTAAGCTACTCTAATAGACTAAAAGATATGCAGCTAGAAACTAGCAGAAACAGGCTTGAAGTAGGAGAGATGTAATGCTGCTTTACACCAGCTGTACCGACTGATCCAGGCCTATCGCCTAATAAGTTTACATTTAATGAAACACGTTTTTCTGTGTTTATCCCTGTTTGCAAAGAAATCATTTAAAATTCGTTGATATTTTCGCACACCCCTATTACCTTAAATTATTTTAAACACTGATCCATTCAGAATTTCACTGCATTTAAATAGATGAGAGGAAAAGTAAGTTTAACCACAACTCCTTCAGTGAAACAAGATCAACTAGAATGCATTAAAAAAAATGATATTAGTGACGACTACAACAAGGCTTAAGAAACAAAACCCTTCAGAACTTCAGTGAACAAAGCAAGCAGCTTTTTTATGGGACCTGCACCTGAGAAGAAGCTTCCACAGTCTGCACGGTCAAACGGCTACAAGTCAGCATCAGGTATCAGGACAATGAGAGCAAATTGGAGCAAAGATTATTCAGTTAAACTTGTCGAGGCTGCTTTCAAAACCAAAGTCAAACACGCCTTCCCTCGCTCCTGGCTCTGCTTGGATAACAGTGATGATGCATCGTTAAACAAGCAAATTCCAAAACATCAGGAAAGGTGGGATAACAAAAAAAAAAAAAAAAAATCATAAGAAAAAAACAAAAAAAACAAAATCAGGATGATTGCATTAAATACTGAAAGAAATCACTGAAATTCTGTGGACCAGTCTAGCTGTCAGTCTTTGAGTTTAAGCACATCGTGGGAGAGCAGCGCGACTATAAATGCTAAATACGCGCGTATTAGTGTGTGAAGGTGCCAAAACAAAAAGAGGAGGCAATTTGTGCGCCACTATAAGTGTGTGTGGGTTGGGGTGTCACAGGGCAAGTATGTCCAGTGCGCTGCACCTGGGGCTGGAGCTCCGGTTACTGGAAACCTCTTTACGTCACGCGGAGCCGCTGACGAACACCCCGGCATTCATATGTGCAAGAAAAATCCCGCACGTCATCAAGAGCCGCTCACAAAGGGCCGAAACGGAGACGCGCAGGAGGTACCCTCGACTAAAAAGGGCTGCATGACTCCTCTGTGCCTGTATGCAATATGAGGGAATGTGTGTGGAGGGGGGCACATGACCGAGATATGCGTCTTATTGACGTACGGGTTTGCGTGTGTATGTACATGCCACTGCTCACAAAGTACAGTAAATGGTTCACTTGCATTTCGTGTGTGTGTGTGTGTGTGCATTATTCCTGTGTTTGCATCTCAGTGTGTCAATACTGTACTTTGTGCTTTTTACCTTTCACAGCGTTTGTCTGCGTTTGCTTTGGCGCCACTCTCCCTCGCTAATCTGAACTGTGCTACGGACCGCATGAGGTAAAACTGAATGAAACAAACAAACACGAACTACTTGGATCTACTCAACAGTTATTTGTGCAGAAAACTGAGGAAGATGAACCAAGTGAAACAGCAGGGCGGGGAAGAAAAAAAAACAAACAAAAACAACAAATCCGTTTTTTTGTTGTTGTTTTGTTTTTTTTTCAGCCGAGTTTTTGAACCACATAATCAGATTTTCTTGCTGAGAGTTCATTAACAACACCCAGATATCTGTGAAGGCAGCTGGTTAGCTTAGCTTAGCATGAAGACCCAAAAAGAGTAGCAGACCTATCCACATAGATAAAGCCTGTGTTTAAACCGATTATATATTCTTTAAGGAACAGTCATGACATAATGGCCTAAAGCTGCTTTTACAATTTGGTTTAATGTGTCAAAGTTGATCTGTTATGCTTTTTCTTATTTTCTGTCACATATGCACACAGTTATGAGGATGAATGCTTATTTTAAATGGAACAAGGTTTCTATCCTGTGTGTATGCAGCTCTTTGAAAGTCAAAAGCTCAGGCTTCAGACTGCTCCAAATGCCTGGTTTCAGACACTTTTTTCCTACTTTTGGCTCTCCATGATGCCATGGAAACCAGACAAAAGCCCCACTTAATTGCTTCTTAAACCTATTAGAGGGGCATCCAATCAGAAGTTACTTAAATCAAACTAAAATGGCTTTTTTCTACTTTTAGCTCTCTTTGATGTCACAGAGAGAAGACATCTCTTATACAGTCATTTCAGGCACAGGAGTCCCGTCTATCTGCTGAAGGGCATCCATCAGGAGAAAGTTGGTTTAAAGGGAGCTAAAATGGGTTGTTTCAAACAGGTGAATGTAATAAGGATTATTGCTAAGTGGCTCTAGTAGAATCCAATTAACCAAAACACTGAAACAGAAATTAGCATAACAGGCCCACTTTAACAAGATGGCATGTACTGTTGTATCTCTGTATCTTTATTTATGGCCTTGCTCATATTAACAATACTTTTATATTTTTAGGTGTATTTTTTTGCCTTTTAGTGATATACATTTTCATTTTTGTGCAAGTAAAACAAAAGAACTGCTATTTTAGTGACTTTCTGTGCTCTGTAGTGCAATATTTAAACACCTAGCCAGCATTAAATGGATATAAATTGGGTTTAAAATTTAAAGTTTGAGCAGAACACAATTTCTTTTAACTGGACTTTGTGTAAAATTACTTTTGAACACCTTTTGGCTCCTGTTCTGACTTTCGATGCTACTCCTTGCTAACCGACTGCTAGCTGTAGCTTCACTTTTAAGATTATCAGACTTCTAATGAGTGGATTGTAAATGACACCGAAAACACTGCAGTGTTCGACCAGTGGCCATAACAATTCCCCGCCCTGCTGAGTACCATCAGTCAGAAGAACAAACAAAGTGAAATGTACCGAAACATTTGTACCTGCATTAACATATAAATAATCAGCACTATATAACATGAGGAGTAATGCTTTAAGGTTGCATTGGTACTCTGACAAACCCACACTGGCGCAGTACTGCAGCTGATTTTAGCCCTTTAGAGCAGGCCCGCTCAGGCAATGGGTGCTAACGTGTCGCTGAGGCGCAAGCGCCCTGCTACATGATGATCCAAAGGGTGCCGGTACTGCGTCGTACCTGGGATCAAACGCGATACTCGTACAATGCCACTCTGAAACTGAAACGGGCCCAGCCGCGAGCTTGTACCATTAAAGGGGGTTAAGGAATTAAAAAAATAAACACTTTATCCAATATGTAATAACTATACGGCATTCAGGATGGATTACACAAGGGGTTAAAGAAATTAGAATAATAATAGTAATAGTAATAATAATAATAATAATAAATGATGACTATTTAAATTCAAATCAACATTAAAAAAAAATCCAAGTCTGTGCCGTAATGCCTTTGAATTTCATTTTCCCTTTTTTCTTTTTTAATACTATATGGAGAAGCAGAACCATCTGATAAAAAGGCTCTGTGCAGATGCAAGGACGCCCCTCAGCCAAAGTTCACCCTCTGTTTGTTGAATAAGTACGAGCCCAACTGTCTCTGAGAGGGGGCGGGGAAGCAGCGCACGCTGGCAGCGTCGGTCAAGAGAGGGAGGATTATTTGTTAATTTAAAAAAAATAAAAAAGAAGAAGAAAGAAAAAAAAGGGACGATATGCATATAAAACAGAGGAAAAACAAAAAATGAAAAACACTTTTTTTAAAAACTGCAAGCGGTTTTTTGTGTTTGTTTTTGACATTTTGTCTGCGATCAGAAGGGAGCAGCTTCTCAGTCTCAGTGAAGGTCAGAGGGCAACGGCGTTGGAGGCCAAAGGTCACAGGCTGAGTCAAGTGCCGCGAGCAGAGAGATGAGGATGAAGAGGAGGGGGGGCTGCGGCGCGCGATGAACCTCCGTCGCTCAGTCTGAGACACAGAGAGAGGGGGGGGGGGGAAAAGCATGTTAGTGAAAACATGAAGACAAACACAAAAACAACAAACTAGCGACAACATGACACTGACCACAGGCAGCCAAATACAAAAAAGAACAATCTGTTTGGGAGTTTGGGAAGAATGTATATTTTTTTTCTTTTCAAAAAATCAAGACAAAAACCAACAACTTCAAGAATTTACATGAAGCTATCATCAGCCTCCAAATGAACAAACAGGTTGAGATTACGCGTCGTTAAAGGCATAAACCTGTGAGGTGTGGAGTGTCAGTAAGACACAACAGCACAGGTTTACCAAGCATGGGCACCGGGGTAGCTGGTTAGGTCAGGAAAACATGACAGTATCAGTGCCAGATACTTGTAATTGGTATTAATTCATATATTTTTTACTTATTATTTGACTGACTTGTTCCTTCTTCTTATAGTAAAGGTTTTCTTGTGTGCGGGAGCAGCTGAACAACAAGAGGAACGACTTTCCTTTCTGTCTCTACACAACTGAAAGTAAGCTCCACCTAGAAGAGGCAAAAGGACGTTTGCTGTAATTATTAATTGTAACTTTCTCCTCTCCAAGTATCTAACATGCAAAATACTTTGTGACTTTTCAGCTGCCTCTCCATGGAGGACTGGATTGCAGGTTGGAGCCCTCAGCGAGTATGGGATAGCTCCACATAAACAAGTTCTAGACCTGCAGCTCACAGAGGATCCAGAGCAGAATGAGAAGCTGCTGTGCAGAAGAGGTACGTCCCGTGGACCGCCACAACAGCAGCCTGCCCGGCAAATCAGCCCATAAGAAAACACTAGACTTTCAAAACAAGAGCCAGGGTGGTTTTCCCTGCCATACTTTGGCAACTGTTAAATTCCCTGGCTATACTTCCTGAGTAAAAGTTTATTGTGTGAGGAAATGCTGTCATATATTGAAGTGAGTATCTCTGGATGTGGAACTTTTGTTTAACCTTGTAGTGTTGACACACGTGCTGCCGCGACCAAATCACATGACCGATTTAAGACGATGTAACCCGCAGAACGCTGGCTCGCGAATAAATTCCGTTTTTTAAATTGTGTTGACAGGCTGAGTAAAGACAAGTAAAACCAGAGTTATGATAAACAATTTTAAAATGCCAGCTGTAAGCCCTGTGATGTGTCCTGTGTGTACACTAGGTTTAGAAATTTGCATCTTGTATTTGCATTTTAAATGATAAAAGTAATTCGTTAAAAATGTTTGTGGTAAAATCAGCCAGTTGCACACTTGACTCCAGACGGTTAAGCAAAAGACAGGAAGCTAGGGCTGCTCGATTATGGCAAAAATGATAATCACGATTATTTTCACTGAAATTGAGATCACGATTATTTGACGATATTTATTTAACCCTTTAAGACCTACTATGGAACCAAGTCCACCAGAGCTTATATTATTATTATTTTTTTTTTTTTTTACATGCTGTAGTGCCATTTGTGGGAGCATTTCAACTTGCTATACATCAATACAACTGTTATAGCCCATATTTTAATAATATGTATGCATTAAGTCCATAGTAATTACATAAATTGCAAAAAAGTGCAATAAACTACAAAAAAAAATTGAAAATCGCTTTTGTTTTGTTTACATATATTTCTACTTGGAGAAGTTTAAGAGGCTTATCCCTCAAAACTTTAAATACAATAAAGTTGCAAAAAATAGTTTCCCACCACAGGAAATTTATTTTGAGTGTCTTCATAGTTTTATTTCGGAGATACAGCAATTTTTATATACTGCAGGAAAAACAAAAAACAATCCTATGATGCAAATTTGCAAAGAAAACAGCATGTGCATCATTTCACTGTGGGAAGTGTTACGAACAGCTGATAGTAACGGCAAAGCGTGTTTCTGGAATATTATGTTTTTGTTCCTGCAAGCGCTTTTTATGCAATTTTTGCAAAGCTTTATGTGGAACGAAACCGTGACCGAGGACAAGCTGATGGCATAAGATGTAAGTTTCATATGCAAAAAAAATTATTGCGCTAGCTTACATGGTTCCGGTTCTACAGGGATTTAAAAATAGTTATGCAAAACGGAGCGTGCTGCTCTGACCGGCTTTAAAGGGTTAACAATGACTTTAAAAAAAATAATATAAAATAGTGTGCAACACCACTGAAGTTTTTTTTAACCTCTCTTTTCAACCAAAAGGCAGTCACTCTCTCCTCTCCAAATAACTTCTGCTTAGCTTTCCGAGCTTCCCTCGGGTCCTCTTAATCAGCGGTCTCCAACCTTTTTTGCACCACGGACCGGTTTATGCCCGACAATATTTTCACGGACCGGCCTTTAAGGTGTCGCGGATAAATGAGGGAGGGGCTAATAATCGGCTCAGTCATTTTTAATGATCGTTGAAAGCCCAGATCGTAATCGTGATTAAAATTCAATTAATTGAGCAGCCCTACAGGAAGCACTTAAAAAAACAAAAAACAACAACTTTAAAGCGTCACAAGCATTTTCACTGCTGTTTGTACAAACAAAAAAAGCAAGCTGGAAAATGAGAACAATTATAATGAGACCACGGGCTAATAGAAAAACTATTACACATTATCACAGCACACACACAGAAACAGGAATGTTTGTGGTTCACTGATTGGAAGGGGGGGGGGGGCTGTCGATATGATCTTTTTGGACATTTTGAAGGCTAGCGTGCCAATTTTGACTGGAACCAGACCCTGTCTGGCTTTGGGCTCAGCCCCCCAAACATTTCTCCAAATCCTGAAAAGGTGGGGGTTCTGGTGGCTTCTGAGGGGTCGTGCGTTGGAAGACACTGCAGGGGTTGCAAAAACACTCGACCCTCTTCTGCCAGCTCAGGAATGGTTATCACCACGCTTAGAGGTTGCCCAACAGTTTGGTAATCTTAAAAAGGGCACGATTAATGACACAAGCCGCAGGTTTACAATCACAGAAGAAGAAAGTAGAACTACAGCAGTTGCACGGTCACAGATCACCGCCTGAGAGAAGCAGCACAAATGTGAGACATCTCTGTCGGAGGAGGCTTGGCTTGAACTCCTCGTTGTATAATAAAATCTGTTTGTCTGGTAATAAGTGTGCGTGGCCGGTGAACTTTGGATTCTGCTCGCTGCCAGCAAGCAAACACACACACACACACACACACACACACACGCTCACAAATAAAATGTTTGTTTCCTGCCCTGCTATCATTGCTGGGTCGGGCTGTCAGGTCGGTTGTTGTGGTGCGGCCCAGCAGCCCCGAATGACCCGTGGCGATGGCCGCCGTCCAGCTGGGTTATTCCGCTGAGAGCGAGCCTTTGTCTGACACAACAATGTGAGCAGCATGCCACAATACAGATGCTTTGACACTGCTGGAATGCTGCCCCTCTGTTTGCTAGCCATGGGGAGGGAGGGAGGGATGGACTGACGGAAAGGCAGGGATACACGGATAAGAGAAGAAACAACAACCTGATGCAACCAAATTACAACCAAAAAAACCCAAAAGGTGTAGCACACCCTGGAATTCTGCTATGAACAAGGCCGTCTTTAAGCTCCCTGAAAAGCCTTCGGCTGATCTAAAACACTGCAGTGAGAGAACTGACAGGACTTTCTCTTAACTGGCGCCTGTTAGATCCAGAATCAAATTTAAAATCCTCCTCCTTACACACCAAGTCCTAAATGATCAGGCCCCTTCATATCTGATATATATTTTAGTATCAAATTACCCTAACAGAGCACTTTGCTCTCAGACTGCAGGCTTACTTACTCTCACGTTTCTAAACATACAATGTCAGGCAGAGCCAGCTTTCAACAGGAGTGGGTTGCGTTAAGAGGTAGGCAGGTTTGATACAGCATAGTATTGTGATATTTTGCTCTATCGTAGCAATACAGGGGCACTAAATTTTCATATTCTATTAAAAAAAAGTGAATATTCTGGGAATACTACGAACAAGAGGGCTTATCTCATGCACAAGTCGAGAGGACTCCACTTAACTGGCTGTATTCCTGGAGAACAGGAAGGTTTGCTGAGAACACATGTAATAGTCAAATGTGAATTTACTGCAACAACTGTGACAAATCATCAAAAATCACACTAATTCAAACAGACTGCATGCAACTGCCAGCTCGACCCTGTTGAGACTGAAGTTGTTGAAACTATCTGATGGTGGTATTTATGGCAGGTTTTAGTGATGGTGTAGGTATCCTCCACAATCTCACTCTGCGACTCTAACTTTGAAAAAAGGTGATAAATCAAAATATACAATATGTTATTACAATACTCAACATGTTGCAAAACATTCAAGGTCGCAAAAATGGTATCGTGAGTTAAGCATTGTAATAACATCGTATGGTGAGGTGTCTGGTGATTCCTGCCTCTCTCCTATGGAACCAGCTCCTACATTAGACTGGGAGACCGTCTATTTTTAAGACTAAATTAAAAACTTGCCTTTTGATTAAGCGTAAAGCTGTTCCTGTCTGAGCCTGGTTGTGCATGGGGTTGTCGTGTATTTGCTCATAAGGGTGTCACCTGATTGTTGGGGTTATCGCTCTAATATCGGAGGGTTTTAAACATCTTTGCCAAATAACACCTTAGTCACAAAAGCCTAAAGAACAGCTGACAGCTGCCCGGCAGCCACTGGTTGTGTGTATATTATGCAACCAGTTGGTGTGTGGTTGCTGGAGGTTGCCAACATTAAACTCGTCACAAAGAGGTGCTGCCTGAAAACCTAGTTTATATGAAAGACTTTTGTGCAACATTTGCAAACTACTCTCCAAGCAGTGATAAACTACAGCTCAGAGTGTTAATATTTTTGCAGACAAGCTAGTGTCTGTAGTGTAAACCACAGGCGACTGTGGCAATCTGCTAGCGATCAAAGCAGTCAGAAAGAGTTTTTTTGTATAGCACCCGTCTGTGTGACTGATTTCGCCTAGTGACAGCAGCCTCCAAAAATATGTGTCACATTTTTAGTAATCATATAAGCACTGTGGGTCTGTCAAAATCCTTTGTCCGAATGAATAACACCAAGGCAACGAACAACACATAGTGGATAGTTTAAAATAAAGATAAAACTGAATATTTAAACTAAGTTTGGTTATTTGGTGTTAGAAGTTGTACAGGTGAGATGCCGTTTCCAGTGTTTGCATAGGTACAAACCGTGTTCAAGAGTCCTACGGTAATTGATAGTATCCTGCCAGCACTCACGCTCACTTTGTTAAAGTGTTAAAAACAGCCTCACTACTCCTCCCGTGTACAGCAGAGGCAGGGCTGTTTATAGAGATCAGAGTGAGTACACTGACATAACCGCACTATTTTGTACATTTACAGAAAGAAACTGTTGCTGTAATCTATGACACCATGCTGTAAAAACAACAGCTTACTGCTGCCGAGGCCCGTTACTGGCACTTTACTGTCATTTAACAGTAAAAGCTTTCAGACTGTAGTTTTATAACTTATACACAGTAAAGTACAGAGTACACACAGTATTATTTTCTCCATTGAATGACTAATACTCACAAATATTTCCTTTATTGAACTGCTGATTGTTTCATTCCTTCCTGAAATTCTTAACATTTTGAAACCTGTGAGTTCTGACTGCTTCTCATTTGTGTTTGTAGCAAATGTGCGTTCAAATTGTCCAGGAATTAGAGGAGTGTAATCAGACTAATATCTAAAGGGAGAAGATTTTATTTTTTTTATTTTTTTTAAACAAAGAAAAAAAAAATAGCATGCATGGAGAGATGAGGAAAACAAGCTTCAGCCACCATTGGTGAACAGCACAGTTATGTGGATTTGTATCTTTTCTTTTAACTTTCTGAATCATTATACTTAACACTACATACAACAAGCTTTGGCAATACTGTATTTAATTATGGTCAACGCAAGGCTGAATCTGAATGTGGGTGTGTGTGAGAGCAAGAGACAGACAGAGAGAGAAAGTCTGAGGTCTCTGGGTTTCTCTGCAGTCCAGGCGTGGACTTTGATCAAAACAACACTCTTAGGACACGAGCCCAACTGACCCAAGCTGACCTTGCTTAAACACACACATACACACACTTTCAGGGCAAAATCAGGTCATAAAAACACCTGCATTAGCTAACAGATTGTTGTGTTGTTGCAACACGCGCAGGTGCTCAGATCCGCTGCCCTCTGTCTCGTTCCCTCTGCCCTCGCTGACCCTCAGCTCGTGCCTCTCTCTGTCCCCAAACCCCATTCACCCAGCTGGGACAAGAGATGAAAGGCATCATGGGAGTGAACAGCCAGCGTAACGGGTTGACCTGACATGGGCTTGCGCGACAGCTGGACTGGCGGCCTTTCAAGTGCAGATCGAGGAACGAAAAGACGCACTTCACTTCACTTTTGTGTGTCCAGTTTGGTTCTTGTTCTGTTTTTTTCCCCCGTCTCTACCCCCACCCTTACCACAGCAGCTGCACGGAAGACAAAGAAGAGCTGTACTTGAGGCAAACATCAGCATCAACAATGCAAACGGTCAAACTGTAAGGGGTCATCCTGTTCTACAGTGTGCCCATCGATCAGACTTTACTAACCCTCGATGTCCGCAATTTGGTCCAAATGCGATAAAGGACATTTTCACATAAAAGTGCAACTGTGACACAGGGCCAACAATAGGAAGTACAAAAGGATATATCTTCTTAGTTTGAAAAGTCAAGCCAACGCAAAAGCGACTTAAAACTGTATTTTATTTTGGCCACTAGACTAAAAAGACTATAGAGGTCAACAGCTAGATTCCAGGTAGGGCTGGGCCCTATTATACCGTTCACGGTAATACCGGTATAATGTTAGGCAACTATAGGAAAATGAAATATCGCGATAGAATATGAGTAAAACGCGCATGCGCAGTGCCTTTGTTTTCATACGCACATGGCCGATTGTTGAGTGAAACAGATGAACCAGAATTGGTTTGTAAAAATGGTGCAACTTCCGTGATGTGGAACTGGTTTGGTGTTTGTCCGTCAGATACACGACAAAGCACATTTTTTTGCAGAACATGCAAGCGGCCGTCGTTATTGTCGTATTTGTCGGACTAAGATGCTCTTAAATCTGGAAGTAATCTGGGTCCTAAACTCCATATGCTTCAGGTCAAACAACACTGCAGCATCACTTAGAGTTAAAAACTGTCTAAATTATTTCATCTTTAATAAAACGATCAGCATTGCTGCTTTACCAGGTGTAACTATAAAGTTTAACTTCCAGGCATCCATGAAAACAAAAGTTATTACATTTAACGGAGTTAGAAGTTAGCAGGAAGCTAGCGGAAGTTAGCTCGCTAGTTTTGCTAGTTACCTAAGCATGATATAGCATGTTCTGACCGAGAGATTTCTGAAAAAAATCAAACGTACAGCTCTGCTATCACTTCCAACATAAATGAAGACAGGAAACTAAACAGCAGTGACGTTTGTAGGGTTACTGAAGTTGGGCTAGCTGGTATATAATGATGTGCTACGTGATCGCTAGCGACACAGCTATGTTAGCATAACATAAACAGGGAAGCTGGAGGACGAACACTAACACTTTTCCACTTATAAAAGTTAACGTGAAGGTTCTTCATGGTTAGAGACAAATGCAATCGCATGGCAGGATGCTGTAAACGGACCAAACTTCAGTCAGGAGAACAACTGAGATAATCCATCCACAATACGAGGTTAGTCATTAATATACTGCAACAACATGGGAATAGAGCAGCTGCCAGAGAATTCAACATTAATGAATCAATGGTACAGAAGTGGAGGAAGCAAGAAGAATGAGTTTAATAAAGTTTGATTTATCTGACTGCTTTGTTTCGCTTAATGTGCCTTATAATCCCGTGCACCTTATGGTCCGAAAAATGCGTACTGCACACTGCAGTTTAATGTTGCAAAGCACCTCTTTTTAACTTCAGTGGATATTATACATGGTTATGCTCAGGATATGTCAGCCCATTTCTACTGGAAATGCCTTTTGGTTAAACTTTCAGCAAGGAATTTGCATTTGCACTGTTACATTTTTATAAAGCTTTAATGTACATAAAAACCAGCTTCTTGTTTAAGTGAAAATAAATGGAAGGTTGTCTTTTTGCGCTAGTAATGTTGTGGAGTTGTATTTTGTCTCGCATCAATTATATCGTCGGTTATATCGTTATCGCAAATTTTCAAATATATATCGTGATAAATATTTTTGGCCATATCGCCCTGCTCTAATTCCAGGAGTAGAAACCACCTTCATATTTTCCATAGAGATGTGGATTATAAGCCATAATGCTGAAACCATCTAAAGCAGACTGGCTGTGAGCTACGACAGACTTTATGAACTTAACTTGTTCCTACTAGAACTACTAGTGAGACCTGCTCCGATGTTTTAGTTTGGAGAAAGGATGCAGAGCTGAAGGTGCTGAGATTTTCCTTGGGAGTCACCAGGATGGACGGGATTAGAAATGAGTACATCAGTGGGACAGCTGGAGAGGTGAGGTTGAGACAGTTTGGGCTTGTACAGAGGACGGATGGTAGACATATTGGCCAAAGGATGTTGAAGAAAGAGGAAGAGCTCAGATGAGGTAGTGAAGGAGGACGTGACACTGTGATGACCCCTAAAGGGAGCATCTGAAAGAAGAAAGACTCTACCCACAATCCCAACTTGAGAGTGTAACGCCTCTGGTTAAGGTCGCCGTTTCTGTGGAAATGTTTAAACCTGTGCTTATCAGGTCATTTCGTGAATGCAAAACTTCAGAAACCACAAGAGTGGCATCTGCAGTCAGAAAAAAAAAAAAGCACTGTAGCATTTCTACACTACAAAATGTATACAAATTTATTATTATACAGCGCTATCATTAACCATATAAACGCGAAGATGGCTGGAAGTTGTTAGCTGTGGTATTTGGGGTTTGCAGTACTTTGCCTGCCCGCCTCAGTGGTTCACCTCTCACTATTGAGATCTGTAAGCCTATGGGATAATAGCTCTCAATGGCCCTCACTCTGCGACCTCAGTAAATACTTCAGTGATGAGTTTATGGGCTTATTTGCTAGTTTAAGGTCATATTTAACAAAAATTGAAGCTCATTTTTTAAATTACCGTCAAAATTCAAAAAGAATCAGAAAGAAGAACAAACCGGGACATGCTCATCAGCACATGCCAATCACAAGTCATTACCGAATGAGTGTGTGGTTTTGCAGTCAGACCCGCCCCTCATTCAACACATCCAGTTTCCAAACACCAAGATGGCAATGTTGAAAACTAGAGGCTTCATAACAGGACATTACTAAACAGATGGATGATGTCACATCAGACAGACAAACCCATTCAAAGACAAACTAGAATGAAAATTGTTGTCCGTCTCACTCAATAATAAAACTTCACTAAAATTTCCTTCGCATTATCTAAAACTCTTAAAGTCGCTTTTAAGCTTTCAGTAAACTTTGAACTAAACAGAATGAATGTAAAACAAACTTTGACGCACTCGGGGTTCCTCTTAAATGCACGTTTGCGCACACATTCAGACTTTGACTAATAAAGCTATCTAACCTCACATTCCAGCCAGTCCAAGGGTATTCCAGTAAAATCATGCTTTATCACTACCGTGTGTCTGCAGGAGGCGGTGAAGTAGACGAAAACACTGCAAAGACAGAAGAGAAAACTGCAGCTTTTCTCTAAGTGCGAGAGCCTCAGGAACCCCGATGATTAAAGTCCGAGACCACCTACGAAATCTACGTGCAGGCCCAGTTAAAGACTCACGATGTTTAGGTCCATTTATTACTGACGAGACACAACATTTCCACTTGAGTAAGCACTGCAGCTCGTTGGTCTTGTGAAGCTTAATCACTGCCTGCGACTTTATTTATACTGCATGATTCACAACTTCATTAATAATCGCCACTTTATAAATAATTTTAACCCCCCCAAAAAAAAAACCCCCAAAAAACAAAACTGTTTCCAGCTTTGACGAGTTGCAACAGCTGCTTGCAGCATGCAAAACATAGGAACAAAACCGAAGTAGACAAGATGGAAATGACATTTGATTAGGCTTCTGTCAAGCTGTGCTGCAGCTTTCATTAAAAACCGATTTGAAAATGTTCTCAATTAACTGTTTCTCAGATGTGCAAAAATATTTTCTTGAAGCCAAATGTCGAAAAGATATTCTCCTTCATGTCACATAAGATAGAAGCATATTTCAGATGCTAATTCAAGAGCACATTTGGATTGTGTTTTGCTTAGAAAATGGCTAATAACCATTTTTCTCTGTAGGGACCAAACAAAGAGCTGCTCTAAACTGATATTTAAAGCTCCGAGAACCACATCTTTCAAATCTTCAATGTTGCGAAGTTAATTTATTAATTTCCACTCCCTATATTTATTCCTGGACTCTACTGGAGTAGCTTTTTGTGTTTACAAGTTCAAAATAATCCTTTTTTCTCTTTTATTGCAGGCTTTGGGTTTATCCACTGTTTGAAATGAGTAATTTTAGCTCGCTTTCCCCTGATTGGTGTTCAGAGGTCTGACCAGCAGACAGGTGCTCTCATAATGTGTCTTTGTCTCTAGATGCCACAGTCACCTGTAGTTGCATGGAAAAAGCCAACTTATCTGCAAACACTCTGCAACTACTTGCTAAGTGGTAGGTAATCTGAGGAATGTGACACAAACCAGAAACTGAGGCCTTTTGCCTTCAAAGTAAAAGCTGCGGCTTTTGAAAGTTGTTGGCTTCAGCAGTAGCGCACAACTTTTACTGTGGAGATGAACGTCGTTCCCCGTTCTGCATGACACGTTGTCATGCTTCACTGCCGCTCGACAAGCTCGAGCTGGTAAGTGTTTGCAGACAAGTTAGCATCTTCCACAGTAACCTGCTAGTGACCAAAGTGTTCACAAGAAAATCTCAAAGTCTTTTCTTTGGGGGAAAAACCGTTCCGTCAATACTTGGAACAGAACAAACTTTCTGGGATTTTCTGACCTGGATGATTGAGGATGCATCCAGACATCTGCAGGGAGCTTTCTGGTGCAGGTCAGTTTCACCCAGCAACCATTCAGAGACCAGTCTCTTCACCTGTATTGCTCAGTCCTGAGATGACATCCTTGCTCTCACTGACATCATAAAGAGCCAAGATTTTGACTCATAGGGCTAACCTGAACTTGTACTGATAGAAAATTATAAGTAGGGCTGTGTGATTACTTGAAATTTTATTTAAATTACAACTTGGCTTTCAACAACTATTAAAACAGGCCAGCTGAGATAAGATAGTTCATAGTTTGCAAAAAATGATGACCTTGTTTTGTCTTTCATCCCCACCTCCATTAAAAGCCTAAATTCATCACACACCAGGTTCTCTAGCTCAGTTCACATATCTCTTTCTTTCTTGTTAACTTTCAGGTGATTTACTATTGAATTTCATTTTTACCTTCAGCAAATGCACTATTTTTTACCTAAACTCTCATAACATTTGCTAAAACCCCATATTTAAAGACTTTATTGATCAATGGGAGCTCTCCAAGCAGTCATTTGCCCAAAGTTTGAGGTCCACTTCCCTGTTTCTCAACAACACTGCCAGCTTTATGTTCCCAAGCCTCTTAATGCAGGCCACCCATGCTCAAAGCACATCTATCATTTCAGTCCTGTGAATTACAGTGCTCATCAAACGGCACACGTTATTTTAAGGTTATTTATTTGCCGAATGTATACTAAAACAGGCATAAAGAGCAAAGAGTCCAGCCTCAGGGGGCTCTCAAAGAGCCACAAATACTTTCCTATGACAGTCACAATGGCAGCTTAAAATCAAAATTGCCTTGTGTGCACGCCTGATGCCTAATAATTCTAACATCTGTGGGAATACATGTCTGGCCATTTAGGATGCAGAGAGACCTCTGCCTGCAACACACAGTAAAAGAGAAGTTGGGGGGGTCCTGTTACGAGCAGAGCCTCATACCGGCCCATAAATTCATGTCAGTCTGGAAATAGACCTGTAAATATAGAAGGGCACAGACGTGGAGGTGGGAACGAGAGAGGAAAAGGGCATCTTACTCTCCCTTTCCGTCCGATAACTCTGCCTCGCACTCTGTCCAGCCCTTTACCACCTCATCGGCACTTGGCTGGGAGGCAAGAACAAGGAGAAGGAGAAAAGGGCAGCTTCCCACTGCTGTCACAGACATCTAAAAGTCACTTCTGACAGGTTTAAGGGCACATCTCTCTCTCGTGACCCAACTTTCACAGCATTTAAAGATTTGAATATGATGCATATCAGAAAAAAAAATGATATATATAAAAATTTTAAGAAATTTAAGACCGACTTAAACCCAATTTCCCTCGGGATGAATAAAGTATTATCAATCAATCAACTAAAACTTCCTCAGGGTTAGAGACAGCTTGGTTTAGTTTCTATCGTCTGTCTGAGGCTCTCGTTGCACAATAATAAATCAATGTTGGCTTTTAATGTAGGCTGGCATGTCTAAACTGCCCGAGGTGGAACTAAAGTGCAGGCAGGTGTACGTGAGTTTACACGTAAGGTTTTAGAGGGGTCGGTGGTTATGACATACCTACAGCTTAGAGTTAACACAGACGCATAAATCCCCAGTAATACTGCTGCTCAGTTTTGGCGGAAAAATCATAACCACAAAATCTTGATTATTTAACCCTCTTTTCAGTAACAAAAGCCTTGCTGTTACTGAACGCAGGTGCCTGTTTTTTTTTTTTTTTTACCTTTTCCCTTTGAAAACAGAGCAATGAAGCCACCAACCAGCTCATGTTTCCCACCAGAGGGAGGACCTGGGGCTGTACTACGAAGAAAACTGAACATATCCTTTTTTATACCCATACCATCTTTTTCCTGATCGGGCTAAAATAAAGCTGCATTCAAATTCAGAAAAGTGAATGCGACTTCGAGCAAGTACAGGAGAAACAACTGCTGGTGACAGGAAGTAGACAGGCGAGCCCAGGTGAGCAATTGAAGAATGAGAGTGCTGATGAGGGTGAAGAACACTGTTGACAGACATACGACTTCATAGTAAATACATTAGAGGGTTGCCAAAGCAACTGGAGCCTGGAAGAAAGCGAAACGCAGCTTTACCCCAACATCAGCAGTCAGCGTCAATAAATCAATCGAGGCTTCAATCTAGGCTAGCAGTTCGTTTACATGAAGCGGGGAGGTGCTGGTGATATATGACCGATCGGAAGCATTGAGGCAGGGCAGCTGATTTTACAAAGCAAGAAAAAAAAAACTATTATGTTAGAAAAATGTGAATAGTGGCTAAAGTAAGAGGACTCTTATAGTGTATGCACTCCAATAGCTTTGGTCAGTAAAGCCCCAATCACCAAGGCCTAGAACCAGTCAGCAATCCTCAGGCAACCACCAGTTGCTAGGTACAGATGTGGACTCCCTAACACCAACACCAAGTAAATGAACATTTGAGTTTTAGATGTTCAGCAGTTGTTTGAGGGTGCAAGGGTTTGGGGCTTGAATTGATGAGGTCGTTGACCAATTAGTTGGCCTATGTGAGTGGGCTTTAGGCTGGAAGTTATAATAAAGTTTTGCCAATTTGAAGGAAGGAAGGAAAGCCAGTCAAAATGCACCTCTATCAATAAGACATAGGATGGATTACAGCTGTTATTTGATTACATTAACCTCTTAAGCCCCAACGGGGTTTCTGAGCTTCCTGCTCGAAAATGTAATGCCCAAATTTAATTGATTATTTCTCTGCAATTACAAACTCTGTCCTTACAATCTTGGTATCAAAATAAAGCTAACACTTGTGAGATTTCATCAGAGGTGTAAATATTGAAGCAGATATTACTGTGTCAAAGTTACTGAGACTGGAACACAGAAAAAGTAAGTCGATTTTATCCTTGCCTAATCTTTTTTTAATTTTTAGCATATAACCCTTTTAAAAATATGCCTTAGTTCACATTTGATTCCAGAAATTCAGTAACCAACATATAAACATCATCTGTGCAAAGATTTATGTTTCTAAAGTGAAACAGTGAAAAATTACAGCCCTGTCAATACATGAATATCCAGACGTTGTACAAAAATGTCAAATTTTGGCACACAGTTCTTCTGTGCATTTACATAACTGCTCGTTTAGTCATGGCTTGTTTTCGATGCGTTTGGTGGTTGTAGAAATGGTTTATATGACATTTTAGCCGAGATTCAGAGGTTTCTGTGGATACTACACGTCTGGACTTATATTTCTCACCCCGTGTTATAACCGATTAAACGTGATCTCCTTTTTGCCCCCGGTACCGGGGGCGTGGGGCTTAAGTGGTTAACATTTAGATGTGCATTAGACGGTTTTAGTGAGAGCAACTAAAGATTAAATCACTACTTTTCTTTATTGATGTTCACAAAGGAAAGAGATAAACTTCCTACTGGTCTCTAAAGACCATCCCACTACCTTTTCCTATCAATGGAATAATTTTTTTTCAAAGATCTGATTGATTGGTGACTGTAGGTGATGAGCAGATTAGGTGTGCATCATTTGTTGCTATGGTGACGTGAGTATAAGGTTAACTACCTTCATTACCGAGAAGGCTCTGAGCTTCAGATCTTGCCTCACACCACAGGATTGTGACAGACAATGAAACCTATATGAAGTTGAGATGCTGCAGAGCCTCTGGTGAACCACTTTTGATTTAAAAAAAAAAAAAAAGCATATTTGAGTTCCAGCATCGAAAATGCGATGACTTTGGTGCTGCTAAATGTGAATTTGTGGACAAAACAATTAGAGGAAATTATCAACAGATTTCCCAACTTAAGCATTATTTCCTGCAGATTTTCCTTTACCCCAGCTGATCTAAACACGCCTAATTTGAAATATTTATAGCAACATTTCACAGACGCATGCAAGACTTCCTCACCAGTTGGATGAGAACCCAGCCTGATTCTCCACCTCCTGCTCCTCCTCTGGGTCAAGGATCCAGGTGTGCCTCTATCCGCGCAACACCACAACTGAGGGGAAGCGCATTCCTGAGTGATGATGATGCGCTTCCTCTCAGCCCTGCTGTGTGTCTTGACATGCCGCTGCTGCAATTACACCACCACATCAAAAGCTGCCTGCAATGACTCAGCGCTTACAAGCACACGCGCACCTACCTAGATGCCCGGCACAGACTGTAAACAAGCCAATACACAAGACTGTGTGTCAGGGATTAACATTTCCGATTGTTACCTTGAACTGCATGAACTAACACACACACACACACACACACACACACACACACTATTGATTAATGAACCTGCTGGCAGCAGCTGAAAACACAGCACACACAGACAGACGGACAAACTCAAATAGGACGGGTTTGAGTGTCAGTTGATCTCCCGTGTCGGCGAACACAGATTCAGCAGTGAATAACCACACACAACGACGATAAACAAATTAATCAGGCGGCGCTCTCATAGAGTCCTGACTCACGCTATTAGGGAAAAAAAAAAAAAAAAAGAACGAAAAAAAAGGAGGTGATTGTGGGAGGAAGTGGGTGCAAAAAACTGAATTAAAAGAGAAGAGGAAAGAAAAAGGGAGAAAAGGGAGATCCTCATTTACAGACATAGCCTAACTTTGTGCTCTAAGTGTCAAATGTTTTCTCACAAACTCAACCCATCATCCTGAAATCCCCTGCAATGCATTCTCATCTAAAACCTTTCTTCTGCGGATGTTCACCTACACCTACTGGAGCTGCTTCACAAAGAGCTGTAAATATGGAAAACATAAGGACTTAACAAATATGAGCTGAATCATTACTTAATATTACTGCCAATCAACTTTTAAACAGGATGTCTGAGGACTTCCTTGGTCTATGATGACCTGGATAACTGAGAACCTTCACAGACTTTTAACAGGAACCACAGCAGGAAACAAAGACATTCACAACTGATCTGATCTTGGCTGAAAAGCTGGATCAGGTATCAATGATAATGCAGTTTGATGTTCCACGTCTACTTCACCACACAGCACACCAGTCAACAGCAGCAGAGCTAAAGTAGGTAACAGCAGAGGGTCAGCAGTAATATACCCCAAGCAGCTTTTTAAAACTGTAAATCAGTGACCAAGCTTTGGCTTCTCCCTTTTCTGTTTACTACACCCTAACCCTTATTACTATTTATTATTAATATTTACAGGAGGTAATTTTTTTAAATTGACAAGAATAAAACTGTCAAATTTATGTTAAAAAATGAAATTTTATGTAATGAAACTTGCACAATTTCCAGAATGTACATAATAAGACGCAAACTGATTACAAACAGAGGCAAATATATTTACAAAAAGAATGGGAAATTAAAGACAAAAAAAAAAACTTGTAACTATAAGGAAAAAGAAGCCAAATTTACTAAAAAATAAAATAAATAAATAAAATTAGAAAATACATAAAAAAAATATCTGAATATCTGGAAAAAAAAAAACTTGCAAAAGGTAAGAAAAAAAATTGAGGAAACAACTGATTGATTTGATGAGGAAAAAAACAGAACTTGAAAATGAACAAGAAAAAGACATTTCTAAAAAGAAATATGAGGAAAAAAAGAAGATAAACTTACAGTTAAACTGACAAGAATAAAACCTTGACATTTATTACCAAAAATAGGCAAATTTTAGAGGATAACACTGGAAACCTTATACCAAAAAAGGGCAATTTTATGAGACAAAACTTTATCCAACGTTAATAAAATAATAACTAAATCAAAGCTACTACCAAAAAAAAAAAAAAAACACAAAAAACCCCCAAAAAAAAACCATTGTGTGATTTTGCAGACACTTTAAGTTACTTTGGAAAGAAAGTCAGTTACTCCCAGGGTCAATCACTTAAATTAGGGCTGCTCGATTATGGCAAAAATGATAATCACGATTATTTTCACTGAAATTGAGATCACGATTATTTGACGATATTTATTTAACCCTTTAAGACCTACTATGGAACCAAGTCCACCAGAGCTTATATTATTATTATTTTTTTTTTTTTTACATGCTGTAGTGCCATTTGTGGGAGCATTTCAAGTTGCTATACATCAATACAACTGTTATAGCCCATATTTTAATAATATGTATGCATTAAGTCCATAGTAATTACATAAATTGCAAAAAAGTGCAATAAACTACAAAAAAAATTGAAAATCGCTTTTGTTTTGTTTACATATATTTCTACTTGGAGAAGTTTAAGAGGTTTATCCCTCAAAACTTTAAATACAATAAAGTTGCAAAAAATAGTTTCCCACCACAGGAAATTTATTTTGAGTGTCTTCATAGTTTTATTTTGGAGATACATCAATTTTTATATACTGCAGGAAAAACAAAAAACAATCCTATGATGCAAATTTGCAAAGAAAACAGCATGTGCATCATTTCACTGTGGGAAGTGTTACGAACAGCTGATAGGAACGGCAAAGCGTGTTTCTGGAATATTATGTTTTTGTTCCTGCAAGCGCTTTTTATGCAATTTTTGCAAAGCTATATGTGGAAGGAAACCGTGACGAGGACAAGCTGATGGCATCAGATGTAAGTACAACTCCTCCGGTTTCATATGCAAAACAAATTATTGCGCTAGCTTACACGGTTCAGGTTCTACAGGGATTTAAAAATAGTTACGCAAAACGGAGCGTGCTGCTCTGACCGGCTTTAAAGGGTTAACAATGACTTTAAAAAAATAATATAAAATAGTGTGCAACACCACTGAAGTTTTTTTTTTTTTTTTTTTTAAACTCTCTTTTCAACCAACGGCAGTCACTCTCCAAATAACTTCTGCTTAGCTTTCCGAGCTTCCCTCGGGTCCTCTTAATCAGCGGTCTCCAACCTTTTTTGCGCCACGGACCGGTTTATGCCCGACAATCCGGTTGTTCAGTCTGACGTCACTAGCCGTGTCTGGGTCTAAACTCCGCTGCAGGTCCATATATCAAACGATCACTATGGCATTACTGAGAGTTGAAAAACTGTCTAAAGTATTTCATCTTTAATAAAATGATCAGCGTTCTGCTCTACCAGGTGTAACAATTGAGTTTAACATCCAGGCATCCATGAAAACGGAATTTATGACATTTAACGGAGTTAGAAGTTAGCAGGGAGTTAGCTCGCTAGCTTCTATCTAAATACAATATAGCATGTCCTGACTGCGGGGTTTTGGAAACAAATTAAAACATACAGCTCTGCTATCACTTCCAGCATAAATGAAGACAGAAAACTAAACAGCAGTGACGTTTGTAGGGTTACTGAAGTTGGGCTAGCTGGTATATAATGATGTGCTACGTGACCGCTAGCGACACAGCTATGTTAGCATAATTTAAACAAGCTAACTTTTTTTCCACTCGATAAAAGTTAACGTGAGTGTTCTCGGTGGTCAGGAACAAATGTAATCGCATGGCAGGATGCTGTAAAAGGACCAAACTTCAGCCAGGAGAACAACTGAGATAATCCATCCACAATACGAGGTTAGTCATTCATATACTGCTGCATGGGCTGGGCTGTAGTTACAGCCTAAGGTTTTAAAAACTGAGCTTAAATAAATGATTAGCGGTAATAAAAGCCGAGGGAGGTCAACAGTGGTCGCTGACTGTTTTAGGAGCTTTTTGAGATCAAATAGAAGAAAATACAAAACATTAAACATGTTAACAACACAAAAGCCATATTAAACGCAGACTACTTTAGACCCGGAAGTAGGATTCGTCGCGTCATCACTGAACAACCGGATATTTTCACGGACCGGCCTTTAAGGTGTCGCGGATAAATGAGGGAGGGGCTAATAATCGGCTCAGTCATTTTTAATGATCGTTGAAAGCCCAGATCGTAATCGTGATTAAAATTCGATTAATTGAGCAGCCCTAACTTAAATGAAATGCTAAAAGGTTCTTATAACAAACCCATCACTGAGGCAGACAAACTGCAAGCTGATTTTCATTTAAACAAGCTCTGACCTGAGCCAACACCACAGGTCTCTGTGCAGCTGGCTTTAAGACGACCGTGCAGGAACAGCCTATTTAAATAGAATATAAACAGAATGTTTTTACAATGTTTAACCTCAGCTATTAAATTCTACTCAATTTTTAGTGCTTTCTCACATCAAGTAATCTAGTGATTATTTTTCCTGTAATTTTAAACAATCATTTGCCAGGAACATCCCTAGTAAAAACATGTTTCACCGAGTGACTGCCAGCTTACTAGACTATAAAAAAGGTATTAAGTGCATTGTGCTGCCACATTGAGTGTTCCTGTTGGCACTGGATTCCTTCGTGTTTAGTATAAATAAAAATAATTTTTCATAGATGTTGAAAAGCTTCTCATGTGACAGCCTTCCAGCAGACAAAAGAGTTTATACACCCACACATTAGTACACTCTGCATACATGCTGACACAAAGAAAACAGCGGCACGTGCACAGACAGGCAGAGAGAGACACACACACACCACCAAGCTACAAAGACAGGAAGTCTGAGGCATTTTTGGGTGATTCAACCCACACTTGACCTCAGATAAACCCTCCCGTTCATTCAGCGAGCTAATCGTCTACCAGTGTGTTTGCACACAGCGTGCGCAGACCTCAAGATGAACTGCATATTGGTGCCACTTCCTGTACGAGCACTGTTATAGCCAAGGCTTCAGCTCCCTGGGCAGATGCCTTCAAAAGACGCGCGTGAACGCTGCCTTGTCAAGATCACAGAGACTTGATTCAAAATAGATTCACTGGAGGAGCTGCAAATTGATACAATGCAGCTAATAATAGCATCCAGCACTCAACGGTTATTTTGGATTTCAGTGAGAGGGGGGAAAAAAGAAGAGAAAAAAAAAAAAATACACTTTTACTCACACATGAAAGATCTCACACACACACACACACACACATAAACTTCAGGAAAGAAAGTGAGCATGTGCAGAACAGAAAGTAGTATCTATAACACTAACACAAAATCATCACTTATGCTGACTCACCCTTGGTTGTTGCAGTGACGCCGTCTGATTTGGTGAAGTCTATACTGGCGTAGGCTCTGTTCTCTGGCAGAGGCACCATCCCCCCTGCAGCCGCCACCACCGATGCCGTGCTCCCACTGCTGCTACCTGCTCCCGACGTCACAGCTCCCATATTACTCCCATCCTCCCTCAGCTCCAAGGCGATGTAGTTGAGGCCGTTTTGATAGCCAACTGACATGTTCCTGCACATTCTGCCGGCTCCGGGCTCCGTGGAAGAGGAGGAGGATGCTGCTGAAGTCCTGGAGGCCGTGCCTGTTTCTGTGGTTCTTGCCGGGGCGTGGTGAGCTGGAGAGTCACCCAGACCCTCCACAGACATCCACACACTGTCAAAAGACGCCGAGCTGGCCCATCTAGACGCCTGTCCCTCCGTTACATAAGATCCGTTGGGGGCCAAGGGGTTAGCAAGGGTGGGGTGTGTGGCCGAGGAGCCAAGACCTCCACTAGGAGGCGTTGAATTAGAGGAAGAGGTGGAGGAGAATGTCTCTGAGCTGTGTCTTCTTCTGCCCTGGGGATCAGCTCGAACCACCTTGGGCTCCATCGGCTGCGTTGGCGCCCTATCTGGGCTCGTCGGGGGCAGGGGGGGAGAAATGGATGAGGAGGTGGTGTGGGGAGGGTGGCCATAACGCCCCTCTATCACACAGAGATGCTGCAGCATGGCTGTAGGGCTCGTTTGTGTCCCGTCACCTCTGCTGAGGTTAAACGTCATGTCTGTGTAGTCGTCCCCAACTGGCCTCCAGTGACCTCCGACCTGCACTCCAGGGGAGGCCACCGCCCCGGGATTGCTAGCCAGTGGTCGGATATAGCTGGGTGGGTTCCATGGGGCAACTAGGCTCGGTCTGGGTGACTGGTTTTTGCCCAGGCAACCAGAACTATCCTGCTGGTCCGCTCCTACCTCCACACTCATGTAATCCTGAGGAGGGGAGCGACAGTGGTCACCGGATCCCAGGGAAGGCGCTTCGTCTTGGGCAGAGTGAGGGTAGGCGGGTGGCTCTTGCTGGAGAGGGTAGTGATCACCGAACTCTATATTAATATACTCTCCAGGACTGGAAGGCCCTTCAGAGGAGCTGCCAGTGGCAGGGACTGAAGTCAAGGTGCCTGCAGATGCTGTTGAAGGCTCACTAATTCGCAGCGGTCCGTGGAAACTTCTTCGGCCTAAAGGGAGGCGGTTGGGCCTCACAATACGGCTGTCAGCCATTGCTGCAGTCGTATGGTGAGCGCCATAAGGCGGAGGTGGGTGAGAGGGAGTGGAGGTGCTACTACCTCCCCCACCCCTCTTTTCTGGTGTTGACACTGAAGATGTGGCGACTGATGAGTAGACTGGTTTAGCAGGAGAGCTCATAGGAACGTACTCCCCATACTCTTTATCTTTCTCTTCCCTTTCTCTGCTGGGGGCCTTATAGGAGCGAGGGAGAGAGAAATAAGGGCTGTAAGGCTTTGGGGTGTTCTCAGGTGTGCCAGTTGTATAATATCTGCTGCTCCCTTCATTTGTGACCTTGCGCCCCCCAGCACTACTGTACGACATGTCCATATATTCCCCATTCTCGGGTCTTTCTGCAATGCTGTCGCTTGCACACGCCCCAATGAGGCTGGAGCTGCTGTGAGGGCTGGGAGAGGCCTGCACTGGGGAAGGGGAGCTGCAACTCCCCCCCGGGAGCATCATCATGTAGCCGTGGGAATCGGTGGAGGATTGGGATTGGAGCTGGGGGTGATGATGGTGGGCTGAGCGTGTAGCTAAAGCTGGACTGTGAAACTGAGGAGAATGGGAGATGTGGTGGGAGTAAGAGCTGGGTTGCATAGGCATGTAGTCAGGGGGAGTGTCCCTCGGCGACACCGCCACGCCACACATCATAGGCATATAGCCGCTGTCTTCCTTGGCGGAGGAGGAGAGGGGAGGGCGCTCGGAACCGGCCTCCGTTCGGGAGAGTGTGGAGGGACGGCTCTGCTGGCTGTGTTCGGAGCAGGAGCTGTAGTCAGAGCGCAGTGAGGAAGAGGAGGACGACGGCCCCCCACGGAGCAGGCCGCTGCCAAATGGCAACACCACATCCGATCCCTCATCCAGTGAGAAGTTAGTCTGTGTCATTTTCTGATAGACTGCCACTCCGGTCGCGCCACCAGTCGGTCTGGTAAAAGAGTGCGTCCTCCTCCTCAGTGATGATGAAGAAAAGCGCTCATCCTCTGTTGTTGACGTGCTCTCATCCCGCGGCGTGTCAGCTCCACTGTTGTTTCCGGAGCCCGCATTGGTGCCAAAGACCTCCCGGTTCCAGCCCATGGCCATGTAATCATTTAAACAGTTCTCTTCTCTGATTGGTGGGGTGTTGCCAAGAGAGTCTGGTGTGTTGCTCCGCACCCGGAAGTAACGGAAGTCACCTGGGCTGGAGCCGTACTCATCTGACGAGTTGAAGCCACCGTCTGACGGGGAGCCGCATATTGAGGCGCTCGATGGGCGGGTGAGCGTGTCGGAGACGGAGCCGTGGCCGCTGCTGGAGGAGACGCTCACGGGGCTAGTGGTGGAGGGAAAATGGGAGACTGGCAACGAGGCAGAGCGGGCATGATAGGTGGATGTTGCCCCTGGGATAGCTCTGACATAGCGTCCGCTGCCGGTGCTTGTACCAGCGTTTCCTGTGGCGACGCCGCTCCCACTGCTGCCGCCACCACCGCTGCCCATATCCTGACGACCGTGATGGGCCCTCGCAGTGTTTAGGTGAACCAAACTTCCAGTGGCAGAGCGGAACGGCCGGTTCATTGTGCCCTCGCCCTCACTGGATGTCCGAAAGCGATAGCCACTAGCCATGTTGCTTTTAGTCGACGGCGGCGTGCCAACCACGGACTCTGTCCTCGACCGTCGCTGCAGCCCAGTCTGACTCGGCGGAAGGTTGCCCAGGTGGCGCCGCGTCGTGATAAAAGGCATGTGATTGGAGCCCGACGACTGACTCTTACTCCTCGGCCGAAACTCCGCAAACGCTTTCAGCGCTTTCATCGTTTCCAGGATGGTCTCATGCATGTTCTGGGCCACAACAGAGTCGTCCACCTGCATCCATATCTCCCCAGGCCCGATGGAGGAGGAGCGGCCCACCTCGATGAAAAAGAAGCTTTCTGAATGTCCGCAGCGCCTGATGTTCATCAGCTGCAAGTTGACACAGGGCGTCTCAGAGTTCAACTTAACGAGGTGAATGGTTTTGGTAGAGAGGCATAGCCGGTAAACACCTGTGAGGTTTTTGGTTTGACCCAGTCCTTTGGGTTTTACATTCACCTGCCACACCTCTTTAAACACAGTACCAGGGGTGACCGTACCATATCCATCATCTAAATCATCAGAGTCTAAGTGTCCTTTTTTGCCCTCGCTCATCAGCTCACTGATAGCCACATACCAGTCCTCCTGCTCCTGCTCATTCTCAGCCACAATGGCAAAGTACTCATCCTTGGTGTAAAGGGCAATGAGGTGTTTGTTTTTGGAATCCGCCCTTTTGTTCACGGTGAAGCACTGGTAGAGGTAAATCACTCTTTTGGGAGGAGAAGGGAGGACGGCTCCACCACTGCTGGAGGCGGAGGCGGAGGAGGCTGCCGCGGCGGCAGCAGCAGAGCGCAGGCTGTTCCTGAATTTCTTCTCGCTGTCGTAGTACTCCAGGCGGCTGGGGCCGAGGTGGCTGGCAGCCCTCAGCACGAAAAACCTCTTGTGTCCATGCTTTTGCTTTCTTAAATAGCCACACTTTCGTATATCATCCACCACGTCTGGGGTGTTTACGACGTTCACAGCTGCGTATACATGGCTGTTGCCAGCGGCGGGGTCCTCGGCGGTGTGTACCTGGCTGAAAGGCGAGGAGGAGGAGGCGGCGGCGGTGGCTTTCCTGCCCGGAGACTCTGCGATGTTTTCCCCAGAAAGATGCTGCTGCTGCTGACAGTGATGGTGCTGCTGTTGATCCTTTGGCGGCTGGTGGTGGCTAAGGTTGAAGTGGTTTGACGGAGGTAAATGGTGGAAACGAGAGCCTCCTCCTCCTCCACCACCACCTCCGGCTCCTCCGCCGACATTAATTAACGGGGAAGGGGGTTCCCCGACCGAGCCGTCTCCGTTTGCGGCTGCAGCGGTGGCGGCCGCAGGTTTCGTCCCCACGTCCCTCTGCTGTGTCTCCACCATCAACATCGCTGCCTTGCCTTCCTGATAGTTCGTGAAATTTGCCATCAGAGAACACAATCAAAGGTCACTTTACTAGCAAGCTAATCCGAGCGGACCTAGACCCCATTCTTGTTTTGGGAGACGAGCTCCTGAGTCCGGCTAGGCCAGCTAACTGACTCACAAACACACACACACGGCTCAGATTTGCAGCACTCACAAACCGGCTTTGCTGTTCCGTCTGAAGAAAATAGTCCCTTTTGCCCTCTCAGCGGCGAGGCAGGTACTCCAGCGTGAGCTTTGCTTTTTATTTTTTTTCACGAAATAAAGCCCACCGCGTGCAACATGACCACGTTCAGCCGTGTTTCTATAATCGGGAGGATCCAGCTAGCTCGGTTAGCACTGCTTTCCCTTCTCCTCTTGTACACATCTCTACGGGCCACAGCACAAACAACACATGACCCCCTGCGTCACCGAGCGAACGGGAGGAACAAAGGGGCAGAGACGGGCTCTGATTGGTCCGTCACTTTGACTGTCAGCCGTTGATAGAAGTCGAAACCAATCGGTGCGAGATATTGGAGCTTTGCGTCAATAACTTTGGCAAATCGCGTAGCGTGGAGTTTACTGAAGTTTTCAAAATAGGCGGTGACTTTCTCGGGCTTATCTAGAACCTGCTGTTGAGCTTTCCAGCAACTGTTTAGGTGTAGGAAACTGTTCCCAGACCAGCAGACTCGGAGTCCCCCCACCCGCGCGCTGTGATCAGACGAAATCTTGGGTCAAGTTCCATTTTTTTTGGCTATTTATGTTAGATCTTATTATCAAATATTATACAAACTCAAAAAAACAAGCGTAAATGAGCCATTACTGAGTAATTCTTGTAATAATCTTAAATAAAGTAATCTTGAAATAAAATAAAATAAGAAACCGAGGTTTTTATCAGTGGTATTAAAGTATAATTCAAAAACACTTGTGCAAATCTGTGGTTGTGATTCACTGTATTGTAACTGGAAATACTATATTTTGCACACCACTGTATTTATTTATAGTGAATAGCATATCTGGTTCATATGTATTTGACAGAAAAAACGTATGTTTTTAAAGAGAATACAGCATGTGGAATGATCTCCACCTTAATTGGTGGCAACACTGGCCAGCTACTTTTACAATAATGAATTCTTAATAGTGAAAATGCATTTCTAATGTCACTGTGTTCGCCTGTTTATAATCTTAGGAAATGTTATCATATAGCAAATTTCACGCAGACGTGCAAATTATTTTTGCTTTAGAGTTGTTTTAAAAAGACATGTTCAGAAAAGTGGAGGAGACATTTCAAAGCAATGTGAGAAACAAGAAATTAGGCATTTAGTGTGAGTAACGTGAATGCAAAGAACAAAATTCGCTGAACATACTACACCTGCTGGCACCACACTTGCATTCCCTCTGACCCGAGATTGATCCTAAGATTTTTGCCTAAAGGCAGCAACTTGTCACTAAACGCTTATTAAGAGAGCATGCATGTGTGACAGCAGAACTTTAAGCTCCTGCAACAAACTTAGATAGAGTAATCAAGGAGGACTTTCCCCCTACGTCCCAGGGGCGGTATCTGTGTTCTTACACACTGCGGAGAATGCCACGCTCAGCTTTCTTAGCCTCTACTACACTTTGCATGTGACAATTTGCTGGAACCTTTTATCCCAAACACCTTTCAGTGTCATGAGCGGGATCATGTTTAGTGCAGCTGGCCCTGGTGGGAATCATACCCTTAACTCTATGCGGGGACCACCTGTCGGCCTCTGAATGCATCCCTTTAAATGGCAAAGACCTAAAGAAAACTCATGCTGCAACTCTGCTTTTGATTTTACAATAAAAAAAAAACAGAAAATATTGGACCTGTGTATATCTACAACATGTTTACTGTCACACATATCTCTTTAAACATCTCAAAACGATGCAAACACATTTTGAATATTCACCTGTTGCATTTGGTCAAATCAAACCCTTACAAACGCACTGGTGTAATCTATCCCCACTGTATGCCAGGTGCCATAATATTAATTAAGTAAAGTCTGTTTTTATAGCACTTTTCGGGGCTAAGAAAAGTCTTCATAGCAGTCACAAGAAGCTCTAAAGAGCCGGCTTGAAGAGAAGATGACATACTCTAAACCTGACAGGGAGACAGTGCAAAAGCTTTAAAAGTTGGGTTATAAGTGAAAACTTGTGAGAGTTCCTTGAAAGCCTTAAAGCAGCATGTTGGATAGATTGGAGGTGATTAATCCAAGCGAGAGGAGACGAAGGCATCGACACGCATTCCCAGTTTACTTTTCAAGACAAAGGCATACAATTTAGTAACACGGCTGAACGTGGTCATTTAATAAATGGAAAAACAGCAAGAGCTGATCAGAGTTTATGGGAGAACACACAATGAAAGTTGTATATTCTCCCATTGATGTATATAAATTGTAAATAAATTGAACATGCAGATCCATCTGCTGTAGACCTTGAGACACAAGGGAACAACTGGAAGTACCTTCTGTCATTAAAAAAGTTTGATGTAATGAAGTAATCCTTGACAATGTAACTATTAAGCTTCTTTTTAAAAGTATTCTAAATTTTAAAATGATCACAATTACTCATAAGTTGTAATTTAAAGCTTGCAATCCTGATGAAATGCTATCAATTACTGCTCAGCTGGAGCATGTAAACAAAGAGAACTCTTCTTCTTGTTTAATGTAATTTTTATGTTTCATTTTTAATCAGGATCATCAAATTAAAATGTTTTTCTGGTATCCGGTGTGATTCCTGCATGTCTGCAGTTTCATGCAAGGTAACATTACATGGTTAGCGGTCACCGAGCTGGAATTAAACCTGCCAAATCTTAATTCTCCCAAATGAAAGAAAACTTGAGTACAGCTTGGGTACCTGAGCAATAAATTATTCTTTAAGCTGTGTTGCTAAAGCACTGTGCTTTCACCCTCTTATACAATCTATATGTGGAGGCTTTGGTCTTTCATTCTTTCACCTCTTTAACCTTTTGTTACAGGAAAGAAGCTGGACGGCATTATGACAGCCAAAATATCAACCTGCAGTCTCTCGCACAATGGGGGCTAGCTACCACTCGAGCCTACAGGCAACCTAACTCTTCCCTGGGGAAATATCAGCTGCTTTTCAAAGGAAGGCCGGTTCTGCTAACCTCTGTCTGGCATGAGACCAGTCAAACCTGTGAAAGCCTCTGAACCCTGTCAACCTGTTAACTCTGCAGCTGTGAGAACACATGAACTTATGTAGCTTTAAACTTTTTGCCCTTTTTCTGACTCATATACAACACAGAGGGAGGAAAAATGTAGATCCTGCTACCTCTGAAATTCTCCAGAATCTCAAACGTTGTTTATTTGCCTCTCAAACACACAAAGTTCTCTTTCAGTTAAGGGTAAGAACATGAACATTCATGCACTGTGGCTGAGTAATGTTCCAGATAAAAGGTGTGGCCCATGAGTTTTAAGTAAAACAAGCTGTTTTGCAATTTTTTTAAAAGTCAATTTGCATGCATCTATCTGCAGAAGGCAGATGTTGTGTGGGACAACAAAGAGACTTTTACAGGTATGCTTTTGCATGCGCACAAGTGTCAGTCAAACCAGAAGCCATTGTGTCACGTTAAAGATGCAAATATTGCCCGTGTGCTTGCATCAGGGAGTTTATTTAGTTCCTGCGCTGACGTCAGTTGTCTGGGTTTGCAAATACACGCAAAAAGGAGATTAGAAACTACGGCAGGAGTTGATTATTTCACACACAAGCAACCTTCCCCTGAATAAGTTTAATAGGGATAAGAGGCACCAATCTAAGTGTTTTAATAGAAATAAATAATAGTAATAGTAATAAATATTTGGCTCAAATGTGGCTATCATCTGTTGTTTTTTATGGGCTACATAAAAATATGCGAGGTGAGTCTGGCTGTGTAGACTCAGCCACAGGTCCACCTTATGTGGACCAGATGTCAGATGTGCTGTGACTAAAGCTTTATTTATACTCCTTTGAATCGTTGCACAGCTTGTGTTTCAGATCATGACATACGTTTTAGCATTACACAGAGATAACCCAAGTATATACAAAATAGTTTTTAGATGTGGATTTCATTCATTAGTGGAAAAATGCTATTAAAACCTACCTGGCCCTGCATGGAAAAAATAGTTATCAGTCTCTGACAAAGTGAATTAGGCTAAAAGATCTTAAAAAGCATGCCGAAACTGGGGCACGAGGGCCAAAATTAGCCACGATTTGTGGGTTTTGTTTTGTTTTTTAAAATTTAATCTCTATCTATACTAAATAGTTATACTCGAAACCGAAAGGTTATTTGCACTCAATTTTTACATGAAGAGACACAAAACCCATAGAGGGCATCAAGCATAAAAAATCTGCCAAATCTGCTGTGGTGACTCCTTGTGATTAAAGGAGGAGCAGAAAGTAGCTTTCTTTTTGTATTTAAGGGTATTTTTTTTGTTTTTGATTGTTTTTTAAATGATTGATTAGGTTTATTAAGTGTAATAACAAACGCGACAGTTGCTTCCTGTTCAAACTATCCTTTCTTGGGTCTTTTTGGGGCTGAAATGATCAATAAATGTGTCATGCACATCTGGTAGAGCAGTTTATTCATCCCTGCCAAGTACAAAGTGCTGTGTGGCAAGACGCTGAACTCCATGTGTTCCCGCTGACAGGTGAACAAACAAAGGAAAGAATAGGACGAGCACAAACAACTATTTGGCTTGTTATTAAATGTAGAAAACATCGAAGCATTCAGAATAACAGAACTGTGTTGAAAATGTCCTTCATCATAAATCTGTAGCTTAAATATCGGTGCCTGCTTTGTTTCTCCTGTTTCTACCCTCTTGATGACAGGCTGAAGTGCTTTGTCTTGATTGACAGTTACCGTGACGGAGCTCCCTCTGCTGGACAGGACTGCACCCTGCAGTAAATCCTCTGCCGCTATTGTGGTTGTAACAAAGGAGCAGAGCCAACAAAGCTGAAACACACACAGAGGAAACACAAAGGAAAGCATGCTTCCCTTTGTTATCATCTCAGCCTGTTATTTCAGAACAAGCACAGTTGCGACATTGCTGCTGCTGCTGCAATTTAAACAGACACAGAGTCGGTGTATTAACTGAACTGGGAGCAAATTGCTGATATTCAGTTCTGCTTGCTTTAATGCTGTTTTGTGATATAAACAGTTGTGTCAAAGTGGTGGCAACTTAGTGTGAAGATAATGCTGAAAGTATAACACATTGGACCTTTCATCTCTGTGGGGTCCTGTTCAATAGAGACATAAACGTTCTTGCTCTGGTGCCTTTTAAACAATCGAATAAGAAAAAAAAAGCAGCCAAGTTTGCTGATTAAATGTGCTTTTATTTTTATTGTACTGGCATTTCAACACTTTTCCTTCTTTCTTCTTTATCACTCCAACTTCCTGCACGTCGTCCTTCACCACATCCACAAACCTCCTTTGTTCCTCTTTTCCTCCTGTTTGACAGCTACACTTTCAACATCCTTTGTCCACAACCCCTCCTCTGCACATGTGCAAAACATCTCAGCCTTGTCTCCTTAATTTGGTCTCCAAACCGTACATCACAGCAAATTGTCAGTAAAGTGTCGGAAAATAAAGACAATGCGTAACAAAACTGCGGTTCCTCTACTGTCCACTAGAGGCTGGTTCCAGAAGTGCATCATGTCCACCGACTCTCATTCTAAAATGCCCAACTTTACAGCGGAAAGGAACATTACATTTACAGCCTGGTTTGTGCTCTACACTAAGTGTTTTTTTTATATTATTTGTCCATTTGAATGCTGGAATAAGAAAAGATTCAATATCTGATTTTAAAAAAAGGACCTGGGCTAAACTAGCACGCCATTTATTTGGAGTTCGTACATCAAAAACTGCTCAAAAACAAAAACAAAACATTTTTCAGACATTCTAAGAGATTTTTGCAGATGGGGAACTTCAGATAACAGACACTGGAAATATTACTGAGTCTGGTTGCACTTGATCTTCAGCAGCCTTTCCTGTGCTACATCACATATTATTCACAAAAGGCTCCTGCTAGTGCTAACAGACACTTTACAAACCAGTGTGTGTCTATGACTTTGACCATTCTCAACAGACAAATTGTTGCTTCTTTGGAATCACACTGTTGTCCAAACTGTTGTCTTTTTCCCCAAACATCCCTCTGTTCCACATTTCCATGCTTTTGCTCAATGTTTTGCAGGATTTTCACTGACCTGATGTCAGTTACCCTGTGAGATAAATTTCCCTGGGGGAAGTGAAGCTTCTTGGTGTTAATCAGAATCAGAATACTTTATCGATCCCTGGGGGAAATTATTTTTTGTTACAGTGCTCCATTATAAACCAACATTAAGACAAGACAGACAATACGCTAACTAAGAATAGTACAATATATACATATATATATATACATACATAAGTCACTCATAAATAAATATTTGGAAAAGAAACATGTGTAGCTGTAGCAGCAAACAGTGTGTTAAGTGGATGCGTTGTACAGGGAGATGGCCACAGGCAGGAAAGATTTCCTGTGTCGTTCAGTGGTGCTTTTCGGTAATCTCAGTCTCTCACTGAACGAGCTCCTGTGACTGACCAACATGTCATGGAGTGGGTGGGAGGTGTTATCCAACATTGTCTTTATCTTGGACAGCATCCGCCTCTCCGACACCACCTTGAGGGAGTCCAGCTCCATCCCCACAACATTGCTGGCCTTACGGATCAGTTTATTGAGTCTGTTGGCATCTGCGACCCTCAGCCTGCTCCCCCAGCATGCAACAGCATAGAGGATCGCACTGGCCACAACAGACTCATAGAAAATCCTCAGCATTTTCTGGCAGATGTTGAAGGACCTCAGTCGCCTCAAAAAATAGAGACGACTCTGGCCCTTCCTGTAAAGTGCTGTGGTGTTTTTAGCCCAGTCCAGTTTGTCAGTGTATACTTTGAGGTATTTATAGTCCTCCACAATGTCCACACTGACCCCCTGGATTGAAACAGGGGTCAAGTGTTTCCTGGTCTTCCTGAAGTCCACGATCAGTTCCTTGGTCTTTGCCACGTTGAGCTGCAGATGATTAATGCGTGTTACTATCAAAGTGAGATCACACCGTTTCCGCAAAAGAGTTGTGGCACCTTTGAGCGCAGATAACGGATTAAGTTCAATCCTCAGTACTGTGAACACAAACAGGAGATTATGTGGATCCCTGAATTATTATTACACTAATTATTTTCTGACATATTATTTGAACTCTAGTTTTTATTTATATTTAAGGTTTCTGGGCGACTGTGGCTCAGGGGGTTGGGAATCGCATCTGTAACCGGAAGGTCGCCGGTTCGATCCCTGGGCTCTCTGTCCTGGTCGTTGTGTCCCTGGGCAAGACACTTTACCCTACTTGCCTACTGGTGTTAGCCAGAGGGGCCGATGGCGCTATATGGCAGCCTCGCCTCTGTCAGTCTGCCCCAGGGCAGCTGTGGCTACAACTGTAGCTGCCTCCACCAGTGTATGAATGTGAGAGTGAATCAATAGTGGTATTGTAAAGCGCTTTGGGTGCCTTGAAAAGCGCTATATAAATCCAATCCATTATTATTCTGAAAATATCCCTCTGGATTCAAGCATTTCATTGTATTCTATATATATATTTAAACTTAACATGACGTGGCTTCTACCAAATCATAGTTCTCAACAATCATAGCTTTCAGCAACCATCTACTGCATGATAGATGCAGTAGATGGGCCCATTACATGACTAATCCTGGTCTGGTCCTGGTAATCTGACCATCTCCCATTCCTCAGTGTCCTCTAATCTTTCCAATCCACATCTCTCCTCATTCTATATTACTATACCATAATCTATAAAAACGCCTCCGTCCCCCACAAACAAACTGAGGATTTACACAAACCGTGTAAATCCTCTGATACGGCTGTAATCAGCAGCTCTATAGCCTGGTATATAACAGCAGCATGCCGGGTAGTCTTCGCTGTCTGATGGAGGAATCGAAAACACACATGCATACATGAACAATACAACATCAGACACCAAGAAAAACTTACATTAAACCGACTCAAACAAAAAAACTGCACTGGACACACTTAGGTTGACGAAGCTACTTTCGAATTCAGGTTACCCAGAGCTTGAGGGTGTTGCGCACTCACAACCACTTTTGACTGCAAGGTGATTGCAAAGGTCGCTTGACAGGAGGCAAGCTTTCTGCAAACAGTTGCAGTCTGACTCAGGCTGACTGCAGTCACAGATTCCAACATGATTTCATCAGCCTGAAAGAGCCTTATATTGATGAGAACAACTTGAAGCGACTCGACTCAACTGGCTGCCAGCTGGTTTTATTCCTACAGAATGTATGAGCTATGAAGACCGCTACAGATTGGGATTTTTGAAGATTTGTCACCGTTACTGAAGTGAAATGAAGTCAGATAACGTAATCTTATTGGATAAAACAGACAAAGTTTACAGTTTAAAAAACAATGTGATAAATCACAATACATGTTATTTCAATGCTCAGCATGTTGCAAAATGTTAAGAATCACTATCTAATCACAGTGAAGTATTGTGATAATATACTGTGGGGTGTCTGGTGGTTCCCTCCTCTAATCTAAATCAATAAAATGAAGGGGTGACAGCAGCTCAGTCCAAAGGTTTTGAGCCACTGATACTCAAAAAGCCTGATGAGTACAAGAAACCAGCTGGAAGTGTAGGTCGGTAAAAGTACTCGAGATAAATTGAGATAAAATTATTACATTTTGTGCATTTGTTTTCTCATTTTGGATCCGTTGTAAGAACTGTGGTGATACACCGACTTTTCATTTACTGAAAAAATCATATTAGTACTTTTTGTGATTTTTTGTGATGTATTAGCAAAGCTAACCACTGCCTATGAAGTTTCAAAGAACTGCAGAGATTGGCTCACCAGATATCAAAAAAGTAAATGTAGGTGGAAGGGTGTGCTTGTGTGGGACAATCTGGGGCATGTTACCAACGCTGTGAAGTAATTCTGATACTGGTACTGCGCAAAAGTCTTCTGCCACACCTTATTTCTTTATATTTTTCTATCAAAATGTAAAATACATGCAGGAATATACGGAAAAATCACATGGAAAGTGTAGTATATAGGGTAAAAGCAGAGTTTACAATTGTAACCAGATTGAAAGTCAGTATTTGGTATGACCACCTTTATTTTTCAACACAGCCTGAACTCTCTTGGTGAAGATTTCTTCTATTTTTTTTAAGCAGCCTTGAGGAATAGTTCTCCAGGTTTCTTAAAGGACATTCAAAGCTCTTCTCTGGATGTTGGATGCCTTAGATCCCACACTGCTTCAATAATATTGAGGTCTGGGCTTCAATCCATGACTGATGCTGTTTCACTGTGTGTTTTTCTATCCAGGTATGCTGTCACTGCTCTGCCAGTGTATTTGGGATCATTGTCATGTCGAAAAATGAAGCCACAGCCAACTAGGCACTTTCCAGATCCATTTATAATTGAATCAAATTCAACAAGATCCTCAACACCACTGGCTGAGATGCAGCCCCAAACCATAACATACAGTCATACATCATATGACTGTATTCAAACCATGAATGTCAGGAACTCCTGCTGTAGAGTGATTATAGTGACGTGTGTGTGTGTGTGTGTGTGTGTGTGTGTGTGTGTGTGTGTGTGTGTGTGTGTGTGTGTGTGTGTGTGTGTGTGTGTGTGTGTGTGTAAAGAAGTGGGAGTGGCAAGCTGTCTAACAATTTATGGATTTTAGACCACACATGCACAGTGAGGATGAGCAAGGATAATCCTCCAAAGCCTCCAGGACACCATCTGTACTATCGCTTAAAAACCCTTTGAGTTTATGCTACAGTGGGCCACTAGAGGGCACTGTAGGCTTGTTTAAAAACACATATGTCACTGATTGACAGAGCGATTTCCTGTGTGGGCAGGATATACCAAAACTCACAGAGCAGTGTGAGTAGATGCTGAGGTGCATAGTGTGTAGAGGTTGGCAACTCACTATAGAGTTAAATGCTACAGACCTCCAAACTTCATGTGGCCTTTGGATTAGCTCAAGAACAGTGTGTAGAGAGCTTCATAGAATAGGTTTCCATGGCCAAGGAGCTTCATACAAGGCTTAGCATTACTGGAGGCCAAGGTAATGCCATCCAGAGTAAGAGTCTGGTTAGATACCATATTTCTAAGATTTTCAGGGCCGAGTACAATAACCTCAGTTTTATCTGAATTAAGAAGCAGAAAGTTAGCGGCCATCCAGGTCTTTATGGTTTCCAGGCCATTGTGCATTCAGGATAGTGACAGTTCTCCTCACAGACTTTACAGCTGACAGCTCCTGCATACCCAGCCAACAAGCACCACCACCCAACCTCGATATCGTCTCTAACTTTGTAGACCTCATCAATAAGTTGGATGCAGGGGTGTATGGCATGCATACACTGGACTCTAGAGCAGTGGAGATGTACTCATCTGACTGCATTGTGTCAAGTGCAAAGTTTGGCCGAAGGGGTATTATGGTGTGGGGTTGTTTTTCGGGAGTAGTTCCAGTAAAAGAAACTCTTAACACATAAGCACACTGAGACATTTTTCGTACTCCCAACTTTGTGGGAATAGTTTGGGGTGGGCCCTTTCTGTTCCACTGTGTTCCAGTGCTCAAAGCAAGGTCCATAAAGACATAGATGAGCGAGTTTGTGTGGAAGAACTTGACTGGCCTGCACAGAGTCCTGACCTCAACACCTTTAGGATGAATTAAAGTGGAGACTGTGAGCCAGGAAAACTTCCCATAAACACTCCAAAACCTTGTTTAAAGTCTTCCTAGAAGAGCTGAAGCTGTTACAGGTACAAAGGCTATGATCATAGTAAACCCTGTATTCAGGATGAGGTGTCCCTCGAATTCATATTCCTGTGAAGGCAGACAAATGAATACTTTTGGAAATATAGTGTATGTACCTATTTAGAAGCCATAAAAACTTTATTGGAGTCACTGGGTTATACAAATGTGATAGATAAAAGTCCAGTTAACACTGGTTTTAGATATGACCACAAATTAAACTGTAAACTGAACTTGAACAAACATATGTAACATTTATTTCAGGAAAACTCTGGTAAACAAAGGGAAACAGCTTCAAGATGGAAAATCTCAGAAGAAGAAGTAGTGCATGCCAACATAGTGAACCCTGCATAGATTAAAACTGATCGTAACAACTAAGGCAGTGCTCGACTTAACTAACGTAGACATTTACCTTTAAAAACTACATGCAGCATCATTGCAATCACCACACTCAAAACAATATTTATGCCCAAAATGTTGACTTTAAGCAATTTGAGTATATGTAATTTTTTATTAGAAATGTATAATGTAAAACATTCAATTTAAAATAATCTGGTCAAATGATGTTGGTTCAGTGGTTTACATTCAGTTTCTACCAAGCATATTGTCCATATTAGAAATTACTGTTTATGAGGGCCAATAATCTTTTCTGTGTGTGCTCTAGTAACCGAAGGTAAACCAGATGTTGGAGGTGGGCATTGGTACTGCAATAAGCATTAGTAAAGTTTTACCTCACATTATTTAAGACACCAGTAATTGGTGATTTGAAGGGTAAAATCAGCTAACATGGGCAATATCTTTTTGTAGTTAAGTAATAAAAGCTGCCTCTGAACTCTTTTGTAGGTTATTCTTTTTATAAGCTAATGGTGGTACACATTGGTTGGAGGGGCACCAACACACTACAGAATCACCATTGCTCCTTATCCAGACTTTTAATTTTAGGAGTGTTTCCTTTGTAACATAAGATTAAATTAATAATTTAAAATAATCCAAATCCAAGTGTTTCCTAGGTTTTTTTATTGTAACTTTAATATCTTTGGGTTTTATATTAGCAGTAAAACAAAAAAAGTGTTTTTAAGATTTAACCTTTAACTACCTTTATATGATTTTGGTGGAAAAATTTTTTGGAAAAAAATTGAAAAAAATCAAATAATCTGCCATTGCTGACAATGACTCACTTCCTTTCACTTTTCTAATTACAAGTAGGGACTGCAAGTACCTAAACATAAGTATTTATTCAAATACAAATGCAGGGTTCTCCTCATCTCTTCCTCCTTCAGACAGAAACCAAGGAATGGGATGTTTGGATTAGCTCTGCCCCTCAGCTGCTGACAGACAGCTTCTGCAGATCCCTGCTTTGCTGAGTCTAGACTTGCTGGCCTCTATTCATAGCTCCATATTGGACTACATCTCCTGGCTCAAGCCGCTAATGCACACAGACTTAAACACAATCTGAAATGATACTTTCACTAGCCACATCCTCCTCCTGTCAACTGCCCTCTGTGGAAAATCACCATCAAATTTTAGTGAGGATATAAAGAGTTTCATGTTTTATGTCCCTGGAGGTTCAAGATGGTAATCGTATCCATTTTCTCTATTGCTCTTCCCCACTGGAATAGCGCGGAGGCTGGAGATACTGTCCGGTGTCCAGTTGAGGCAAAGTCATGAGTTACAGGTCATTCAGTGATGCGTCATCATGACGTTGTCGTCGTCTTCTTGCATGTAGAGCTGCGTCACGACACGGACGTGCGAGATTTTTTTCACTGCCTTGTGAAACATTAGCTTCATGTCCTTCGACTGCTTCCTCGGAATGCAAATGCTGGTGCTGAGAGGAAGAGGAGAAGCAATCAAAGGGGGAAGAAAAAGGAAAGATGAACAGAACATTAACGCAAGATGGGAAAAGATTACTTCTTTTAATGTTGGAATTAGCTTCAGCTATGAGTAAATTATTACAAAAAAGATATAAAAGAAAAAATGAAACATTTTGGGGAATACGCTTCTTTAGTTTCTCGCTATGACGACGAAATCACTAACACTCGTATCCATATAAGACCTATAGTCAGGTAGTGATTAGCATAGCTTAGCTTTAGGTCTGGAACCAGAACAAAAACTGTTTTATTAATTAAAACAGCCAAATAGATGACTTTTCAAAAGTTAGGCAAAATTTTCATATCTTTTAATATCTGCATAGCCTAGCAAGTTGTTTAGCTCACTTTAGCTAACCAGATATTAGTTAGCTAAATTGCTAAAGTAGCATTAATCTGACTTTTTAACAGGATGTTGAACAATACCTTTAAAGGTACTTTATGCAATTACCATCTGCAAAATCTAATTACTGTTATGTGTTTAGATGTTTTTGGGTGTGTACTGCTGCTTTTTTTAACTTTAACTAGCTACACCTATTTCCTTATTGAGGCTTTGTTATGCTGCCATTTTAAAAAGCAATGTGCTCCTAATGGCTTAGTTTGAATTCTAGAATTACAAACTGGTAATACGTGAAAGCATAGGCCAACCCCAGTTCAACCTGTATCTATATATCTTCAACACAGTAGAAACTTTGAGCATGAAGTTATAGTAACTGTTTCTTCACAGTCTCTTGATGGCTTTAGTTCATTTTGGAAGGTTTGAAACACAGGAATTAACAACAAGTACAATCATGCGAAACAGAAAGTTTTTACAGGACTCTCTGAAATCCTGCGACAAACTAAGTACACTGCTTCCAATGGGAAGTATCAGAGAGCGGAAGTTTCAGTAGTTTGGTGGTCTGGAGTATTCAGGTGCTTGTTAACACAATGTCATAGTCTTCCCAGGAGTCGACACCCCAGCTAATTCACCTCAAGGTCAGATCATGTTCAATGTTCAAAGAAACTGCAAAAAATCCAAGAGCTACATCTCAGACTCTACAGGGCTCGGTTAGTTCAAACTTAAAATTCACGACAGCACAATTAGCAAAAGACTCAACATGTATGGCTTGTTTGGAAGGGTTGCCAGAAGATACCTTTTCTCTAAAAAGAATAGCTTAAGTTTCTAAGTCGAGTAAACCACAAGACTTCTGGAACAATGTCCTTTGAACAGATGAGACCAAATGAGGAAATATTTGGCCATAATGTACAGTGCCATGTCTGGAGAAAACCAAACTCAGCACATCAGCATAAACAAGCTTATACCAACTGTCAAGCACGGTGGTGGAGGGGTGATGATTTGGGCTTGTTTTGCAGCCACAGGACCTGGACAGCTTGCAGTCATTGAGTTGACCATGAACTCCTCTGTATACCAAGGTATTTCAGAGGTGTCAGGAAATCTGTCTGACAAATAAAGTTTGGCCCTATATGGATAATGTAACAGGACAGTGACCACAAGCAAAACATAGATTTCACACAACTGCATAGACTCCTGTGAAAGCTTTCTTTTTCACATGACTGTACATTTAAGAAAAGAAAAAAAGGAAGTAAACATTGGAAATAACATCTATACAGACAAGGTCATAAATACAAACAATTATATAGACATTCGTGGTGTTTCCTCAGTACATAGTCAATTTAGAGGTGCACTAATGAAAATAAAACATCTGTACTGTAGACATGTATGAAGAAGCACCATGACATATCAGATTTCACATTTCAGCCCAGGTCAGTTGGTGTCGGTACATCACCACATTAAACGAAAAGCTTGCTTTGGGAATATTTCCCTCTGATGGGGTAAGAACCTTAAACAGATGAAATTTAAAAAAATTAAGTTTATGATTAGCTCAAACATTTCGAGTGACAACAGTGATGTGGTGAATGGTCCACATGTGACATTTTCATTTTAAAAACTTGTAAAGTAGAAGAACTGAGTTTTGTCAGTGATAAAAAAAAAGAGGACTTTCTACAGGGAGTGCAGAATTATTAGGCAAGTTGCATTTTTGAGGAATAATTTTATTATTGAACAACAACCATGTTCTCAATGAACCCAAAAAACTCATTAATATCAAAGCTGAATGTTTTTGGAAGTAGTTTTTAGTTTGTTTTTAGTTTTAGCTATTTTAGGGGGATATCTGTGTGTGCAGGTGACTATTACTGTGCATAATTATTAGGCAACTTAACAAAAAACAAATATATACCCATTTCAATTATTTATTTTTACCAGTGAAACCAATATAACATCTCCACATTCACAAATATACATTTCTGACATTCAAAAACAAAACAAAAACAAATCAGCGACCAATATAGCCACCTTTCTTTGCAAGGACACTCAAAAGCCTGCCATCCATGGATTCTGTCAGTGTTTTGATCTGTTCACCATCAACATTGCGTGCAGCAGCAACCACAGCCTCCCAGACACTGTTCAGAGAGGTGTACTGTTTTCTCTCCTTGTAAATCTCACATTTGATGATGGACCACAGGTTCTCAATGGGGTTCAGATCAGGTGAACAAGGAGGCCATGTCATTAGTTCTTCTTCTTTTATACCCTTTCTTGCCAGCCACGCTGTGGAGTACTTGGATGCGTGTGATGGAGCATTGTCCTGCATGAAAATCATGTTTTTCTTGAAGGATGCAGACTTCTTCCTGTACCACTGCTTGAAGAAGGTGTCTTCCAGAAACTGGCAGTAGGACTGGGAGTTGAGCTTGACTCCATCCTCAACCCGAAAAGGCCCCACAAGCTCATCTTTGATGATACCAGCCCAAACCAGTACTCCACCTCCACCTTGCTGGCGTCTGAGTCGGACTGGAGCTCTCTGCCCTTTACCAATCCAGCCACGGGCCCATCCATCTGGCCCATCAAGACTCACTCTCATTTCATCAGTCCATAAAACCTTAGAAAAACCAGTCTTGAGATATTTCTTGGCCCAGTCTTGACGTTTCAGCGTGTGTGTCTTGTTCAGTGGTGGTCGTCTTTCAGCCTTTCTTACCTTGGCCATGTCTCTGAGTATTGCACACCTTGTGCTTTTGGGCACTCCAGTGATGTTGCAGCTCTGAAATATGGCCAAACTGGCGGCAAGTGGCATCTTGGCAGCTGCACGCTTGACTTTTCTCAGTTCATGGGCAGTTATTTTGCGCCTTGGTTTTTCCACACGCTTCTTGCTACCCTGTTGACTATTTTGAATGAAACGCTTGATTGTTCAATGATCACGCTTCAGAAGCTTTGCAATTTTGAGACTGCTGCATCCCTCTGCAAGATATCTCACTATTTTTGACTTTTCTGAGCCTGTCAAGTCAAAGGAAAGGAAGTTGCCTAATAAATATGCACACCTGATATAGGGTGTTGATGTCATTAGACCACACCCCTTCTCATTACAGAGTTGCACATCACCTAATATGCTTAATTGGTAGTAGGCTTTCGAGCCTATACAGCTTGGAGTAAGACAACATGCATGAAGAGGATGATGTGGACAAAATACTCATTTGCCTAATAATTCTGCACTCCCTGTATTTAATGGACAAAATCCCCACATCTCTCCCTTGAACTGTCTTTAGATATTGCCGTTTTTGTTTGCATTTACTTGTCTCTTGACCGACTTCAAAATCCCACAGGAAATCTTTTGTTTAGTTTAAGCTGCAAGAAACTTCACATCAGATATGAGTAACAGTGTAACGGTAAAATGAATGAACAGAAGAAATTTATTCAAACATTAGATTTCCTAACCACTTTTTCATGTCTGCAGGCTTTTTGTATGATCAATAATTCTCAAGTAATAATGATTGGCATAATAAATAGGCCCCAGTCAGGACTTGACAAATTAGAAATTGGGACCATAAGTTTCTCCTTTTGAAATATGCTGGTTTCAGTGCTAAGGCACAACTTATTTTTGAAAGTTTCATTACTGTTTGGTGGTTTGTTAAAAAGTGTTTGCAGTTACAAGTTGATGAGTTCCATGTAACTATGGGTTGCCAACCCAACTATGGGTAACCAAGGCAATCTGGTAGTGACCAAAGCAATTGCAAGGAGGTTATTGGCAGAACATCATCTTTAGGACCAGCAAGCAAGCTCCAGCAACCGCTCAACAGCTGGTTGGGAAACATATATGTTGGCTCAGGCCTTTTTTTGAAAAAGCTCAAAGAGCTATTGTACCAGATTCCCATTTATATGACAAGCTGCTTCATGCTGTGGCTAAGATTTCTTGTGTAACTTTGAAGGTGTCACATTTAAGACCCAATCAAATGCAAACAAACTGCACTGAGACAGTTCATTCCCCAACATATGTTTGCCCAATGATGAGTAACGTTGCCAACCAAGCCAGTAATGTTATACATTTTTTTTACAATGCATAACATTACCTCAGTTTTTCTTCTTTGCAAGTTGTTCTTGTTGTTGTTTCTCGGCTTTCTGTTTCTTGTACTGGGCTATCTCGGCCATCTGCAGCCCATGGGCCATTTGCCTGTTGAGATGAAGTGAACAGCGTGATGACAGCACACACATACGCACACAGTGTAGTCCTGCAATGGCTTGGCTTTCTCTCCAAAGAACAGATTAGCTGACAGGTGGATTTATAGTAATAGCCACTGCTTAGGTCCACAGCTTTATCCTGTAATGCTGTAAGGCTGAAATCTTGTGCTCAGTCTACAGTTTAAGTGAACAAGGCACACCAAGCCATTACCAACAAACTCACAGCTGTAAATGGGAATAAATGTGAATGTGTAAAAACTTCTATAAAACTACGTACTCCAAAAAGTAAGCGTTTTTTTTTTTCCAAATGTCTGAAATGACCTAAATGTGTTGTAAGTTATAAGTTGTGGTTTTGTTAGTAGCAGTAACACAGTTGCAATATTAATTCTGATGGATACCTGCAGTCAGTGTTTTCTCCTTTTAACTCAACCTTTCATCCAGTTTTTGCATCTAAACTTAACCACCATGGACAGAAAACATTAGTAATTATGTTTGACTTTTCAGATTTGATGAAATGACATTTAAGAGTATGTTTGGAGCAACTCAGTTCCCCTACCTGCTTTTCCAGCCAGAATCTAAACACTGTTCTCAGTTTTTCCTTTTTAAAGAGCTTATTTTGCTTTGTTCGGATGGTTCGGGTTCTCACATTCAAACTTTTAAGAAAGTTGAGGAAGGAATCACAAATAGAAGATGGGCCTGGAATCAAACTAGGAGCTGCTAACAATGAGCCTAAACACATTTTGACTGATCTCACATGATGATAGGACCCTTTAAAATATACGTTTTGAAGTTTTCTCCAGTGAATCATCAGAAATCCGATAAAGCATCCCAGGGTACCAGAAGTAATTTCTGTTCTTCCGCATCAGAGACATTAAATTGGTGCCGTTTTGCTGTCGAAATTATGAATTATCCCATGATGATACTCGGAAATGGTTAGAGAAAACAATCTTGGTGGAGTGGGTGCAACCTTTGTCATAATTTGTGTAAGGTTGAAGACATCTGCAAACACATGTAGGATAGGGAAGCCAACACATTTTATTCTTTGCTGTCCATTTTTAAAGAAAGCAGCTTTAAAAATAAATTTCAGCTTCATACTTTTGATAAGTCTGTGGAATTATTTATAATGTAGATGGGCAAGGTTTTTTTTGTTTGTTTGTTTTGGGTATTTTTTGTTTTTGTTTTGCTTTAGCTGTCATTAATAACTACTTGATGTCATTTATTTTGAAAATCTGATATATTTCTGTAAACTTTTCAGAACAAACTAGGAGCTGTTATTTTGAAAAATTCCCTCCAAAATAACTGGTTCCTGTTGTAGTCTTTAAATTAAAATAACAGTAGCTCAAAAGGTCAGGTAGGGTTTGACCTGCACTTCTTACTATTATGGTCATGGCGCATGTCTGTATATGTCTTTATGTAAACTATTTGCTCCCCAACAATTGGACCAATCTTAAAAAAGCTTTACACAAACGTCATCACACACACAGCAATTAATAACTGAAAGGGTTTTTTTTAAGTTTTATTATAAACCTGAATTATTTGGATTTTTCTATATGTTGTGTTTATTTCATCATCCCAAATGCAATGTTACATTCCCTATTTGTGTTTGTTTAATTTTTCACATTCAACAATAACCATCTGTACATAATTTAATGGTCACTAAAATTTCTATCTGTGAGAGAATTTGGCATGATGTGTTGCTGTTTTTACACTAAAACAAGCATGGGAATTGTTTTTAGTGGATGGACCAGTGCAGTACTCTTGAGGGTAAAAAGGAAGAGGCAGAGTAACACAGGAGAAGGAGAAAAGTCACTTATCCCTACCCAGACTTGAGGTCTGGAGGAACAGGCAGGGGTTTGGTAAACCCATCTCTCCCTACGAGCCAGTAGGTCTCCTCTATTCCTTTCCCCTGAGAAAGATATAGAAAGAAACTATAAGAGGCTGTATTTTCACTTCATCTGATCATAATGGTGAAACCCATATTTTGTGTTTAAGGGCTGTACCCGGACTTCTGTCCTTCCTCTCAACTCCAACTTGTAGCCAAGATTTAGTTCATGGAGGACCTTCACTGTACTCTGATGAACATGGATCCTGTAAGCTGTAACAGATAAATGTTTAAAAGATACATTTCCAGGTGAAGAAAGGTGACTTCACAACAAGTCCACGTTCATGTCTGGCTATTTCATCCATCTACTGATTTTTCCGTTTATAGATTAGCAACTTACGCATCCCGCTGGACTCCATACGAGAGGCAGTGGTCACTGTGTCTCCAAACAGACAGTAGCGAGGCATGGTGAGACCCACAACACCTGCTACGCACGAACCTACAACACATACGTACACAGCAGGTCAACTTGACAATTTCTCCTTGTCTAAATGTGTTGAGTTGCTGCCACATGATTGGCTGATTAGATATTTAACCTAATAAACTTGCCAGTGAGTCAGTTAGTACATTTTTTTGTGATGAGTTTATGACTTCAATTTGAAGTCTCACTGAAAATCATATAATTTATGGCTCAGTTTGGACTAAAATAATAATAAAGGAGGGTCCTCTTTTACATATGTCTACCTTGATGACAAGTTGGCAACAGCCAAGAGGTTCAAATTGAGGCTTCAGAGGGAAACTTGTGTGACAGCAAAGTAGCTGTATCCATATTCTAAATGGTTAAAAGTCAATGGCTTTGGGTTTCGGGTAGTTTATCGAATTTTGTGCCAATAAAAATGCTAAAAATCATTGACACATCATATATGCTTACATTTTAAATAACCATGAAGTGTACATTACTTCAAATTACTCTATACTGACAACTGTACAACTAAAAACCCTCCTTCACATATTGCACTAATGCTTTAATACCTGTGTGAAGTCCTATTCGTATCCTCACTGGAACATCAGGCATGTGTCTCATTTTAAAGGTCCCCACAGCACTCAGAATGTCAAGAGCCATGTTGGCTATTTCTGTGGCATGTCGGATGCCGTTAGGAACTGGAACACCTGACGCTACCATGTAAGCATCGCCTATTGTCTCCACCTGGAGGAGATCAGAAATGAATAAGCATCAGTGTCATGTGATGAGATTTAATACCAGAAGCCACAGTACGACTACATAAAAGATTATCACCTTGTAGACATCATGGTTTCCTATGATGGCGTCAAAGAGGGTGTAGAGGTCGTTGAGGAGATCGACCACTTCAATGGGTTCGCTGTTAGCTGAGATGGTGGTGAAGCCAACAATGTCACTGAAATACAGTGACACCTGGTCAAAATATTCTGGTTCAACTGTCCCGCCCACCTTCAAAGCCTCTGCCACAGACCTGGAAAAAAAAAGTGAAAATAAGTGTGATTGTGGCCAGGTAAACAGGAGGAAAGAGCCAGGTATCAAATAACGTGTAAAGGTAACAGCATTATCCTTATCTTTATACCATTGAAAATAATTACTTACGGAGGCAGCATCTGAGTCAAAAGCTTCTCTGTCTTCTGTTTTTCTATCTCCAGCTCCTCTGTCCGCTCTCTGATTAGCTCCTCCAGGTTAGACGAGTACTGCTCCAGCATCCTCAGCATAGAGTCAATGATGTTGGTTTTCTTCCCCTTGTTGATGTTTTTGAACTGGAATGAGAACATCGACATCCTCAAAACCCACCAGAGTTCTCCAAGAAATTATTTCTAATATTATTTCAAACATATTTTCTCAAAATAAAAATGTATATTTTGTAATAGCCCTACCTGGTCAAAGATTTCATCAAAGACCGGCCGCTTGTCTGGCTGTTCATTCCAGCACTGTTTCATCAGCTGGATACATTCCATTGGAGCATAGTCCGGACTGACCACTGGACGGCACAGAGGAGGAGGCTTACACAGCTTCTCTATTATTTCTAAAACACAGAAACACCAGTTAAATGAGGATGCCAGTACTGGTAAGTAAACTGATCCAGAAGGAAACAACTTTGATCAACTTTACACCTCCCCCATTTGGCTAAGAACATATGTGCAGTGATGTATTGAAACATCTGCAAACATACATAGAAATACAGTATATAAGAAAGAAACAGAGCTTGTACAGTTCTAACCAGCCTAAAGGTCAGTATTTGGTATGAACGCCTTTATTCTTCAACATAGCCTCAACTTTCTCAGGCAGCCTTCTTGTCATTTCTTTAAGTAGTTTTCAGGAATAGTTTTCCAGATCTCTTGAAGGACATATTAAGCTCTTCTTTTGGATGTTGGCTGCCTTTAGATGATCCCAAAATGCTTCAACAATGTTAAGGTCCAGGCCCTAATGACTAATGACTAAATCCATGACTAAGGGTGCTCCACTGTGCGTTTTTCTATCCAGGTATCATTTTTACTGCACTGACAGTGTGTTTGGGATCATTATCATGCCGGAAAATGAAAATGTTGCCATTTTAATGTTTTCCAGATAGTATTGCATTGTGGTCAAAATCTGAATGTACTTTTCTGCATTCATAATTCCATCAATTTTGACAAGATCTCCAAATCCACTGGCTGAAGTGCAGCAACAAAGAGCCCCTACTGTGTCTTATAGATGACTGTAAACACAATGTGCTCCTCTCTCCTGACCTCATGTCTTTTGAATTTTTTGTACATTCAACCAAAGAAATGGGAACAAACTAAGCTGCTAGTACCCAAGCACCCAAAGATACAATTTAAAACTGGTTCTTTGCTAAGTTGCATGTTATGTTCACAGGTTCACTCTAGATTTCTGCCTGCTGGAACCTTTAAATTGGAGGAATCTTTTCATAGAAGAATCTAATCTTGTCAAGAATTGAAGCTGTCTAATCTCTCTGAGTCTGGACTTGTGCGTTTCTACTAGATTTGGGAGGTTTATTATTGTGAAGCTATTCTCTTGCCTTTATCAGACAGGTCCAGCATGCAGAATGGAGGCCCTCTCACCACCACCTCCTGCATGATGATGGCGAAGCTGTACACATCACCGGGTAGAGTCCCGTGTAGTCCTGCCTGGCCACTCCTCAGGATCTCTGGAGCAGTCCAAAGTAACTCTTGCACAAAGATGAGGGCATTATTTTAAAAACAGGTTGGTAGTGCTTTTTTCAAGTAACTGTTCCTGTTGCATAGTTTGTCTCACCATCTGCATGTGGCTCAATATAAGGGAACCTCTGAGCCTCTAGGACCTCATTGTAGCCATAATCTGTAACCTTCAGGACAAACCGTCCATCCACCACACAGTTGCGAGACTTTAGACGAGTGTGAGACACTCCACGGTGATGGAGATACTTCATACCCTTAAAAGTATAACATTTTAAAAATCTTTGATTAATCCTGACTGCAGACAAGGATATGTTCCTTGTCTAAAAAAAATACCAAAAAATACTCATGTTCCTGCTATCTGCCTTTCACCTTAATTAGATCCAGCAACAGAGATGACTTGAACATCCAGTCGAGCTTGACGTCTTCGTTTAGGAGCAGGTCCTCGAGGCTGCCTCTGGAGCAGAACTCAGTCACAATGGCGAATACGCCACAGTCATGAAAAAAGCCAAGGAAAGGGTTGACGTTCTCATGACGCATGTCCTTCATCTGCAGACAGAAACATCTTGATTTTCACGTTTTTGGGCTTATAAGACCAAGGATTACAACAAGAAGAAGGTATAACTGAATCTGTCTCTGCAACAAAACACCATGTCATCAGCTGAGAACCTCATACTCATGTTCATGGTGGCAGTGAGTGCACTGACATTTTTTTTCTGGTTCTCGGTAAAAATGTATGACATTATTTAAGTCTTTACTCCATGAAAGCCTACTAAGAGAAATCCCTGAAGCTGGAAACCCAGAAACTACTCTAATGGACGCCAAACCACGACTTTAATCATGTAAACTAAGGTTTTTTCAAAACATGTAATTAAGGATACATGGGAGGTTGTCAGATGTTGTCTTTATGAAAAAAGTAGTTAAACTAAAAAAATATCTACTTTGTCATGTAACAATATCACGTACCAGTTCAAACACATCACTTGTTTTGGGATTGATGCTGCTAAATGTCCCATAAGGAAGTCTCTTCAGCCACGCCCAGTCCCCCTAGTGGAGAAAAACACCAAACAGCGCAAATACTTAGACATCTTTTTAGGCTTTTAAGCCATGTAAATCAATTTAATTTTAGTATTTTTTGCACATCCATGCTGGACCAATGCTGCATGAGTTACATGGAGCAATCTGTAACTGTTTTATTTCTGTATAGTTTCGAAACTGTTGCACTGCAGCTCATAAATGGATGGCCTTGCCTCAAAAATTACAACGTTGGAGTTTTCGTAGGTGGCTGGCGATTGGGTGGAAATCGTTGAGGCAAGACTGCGTTCAGACGTGCTCTTCATGCCGCTAGTCCTACTGTCATCCAGACTCAGCTTCTACAGAGAGGAAGAAAATTATTTGTCAGTCGGTTTCAACTTTACATCACGCAATATTATCAGTTTGGATAAATACAGGAAAATGTTAAATTAAGAATTCAGAATTCTAAGTAGACGGAGGCTGACCTTGTTGCTAAGCGATGGGTTTATGAATGTGACATCAGCCAGTGTAAGTAAAATCTTGTTGGGACCTCTGACCAGCCGGATCTGATTTATCCGTCGCCTGATGGAAATAAAGGAGGTTGATGAAAGTTAACGCTTGAGGCATGGAGATATCAGAAAAACAGCTACATGATGATAAGTTCTAAAGTTTTTACCTGGAAAGATTTTAATTTATACTAATATTCAATAACATCATGTTTTAAGACATCTTTGTACCTGATGCAGTAAATTAGTGGCACAGCAACAATAAAGGCAGCAATCACCCCAAGGAGCACACTTATGGTTGAGAACAAATCCACTCCTGGAACAGAGAAGAAGAAGTCGAAAAACAAATTTTATCTTAAAAAAATCTGTAATTAGATGCAAACATTTACTAGCTTATATTGTCAAAGCTTTAATTTTAATTGTTAGTTTAAATTCAATTTTGAAGTAGGTATGACACTTCCAACGGTACAAATACTTGTAATGAAATTTTTGAAACAAAACACAAACACTTTCTTGGAACTGCACATATATTTATATATTTGTTTGAAGTGTCATGTATCATTCTTAAATATATCAAATGTACACTGAAACATCCAGAGCACAGAGATCAACGTGACATACTGTGTATAGATGTGTGCTTGGTCCTTGCCAAGCAGCAACTTACAGTTCCTTAAATGGCCACAAAGGGCTGCCTTCATGAGTCAAGCCCCATAGACTCCTCTGTTAAAATGTCCAACCTTACCGCAGAAAAATACAGGTTTTTGCTTCTTTTAGCTAATTTCCTCAACAACTATTTTAAGGGTTAGGATTTTTTTGTGTAACTCAACCGTTTTATTGTTATTTCATTATTTTATAATGGCTTAAAATTATGCCTTTTTAGGAAAGTGTTGAGTTTTAATAGGCTAGTCATTTAAGTCATTGAAACACAGTCTTGAATGTATTGTATTTGTGGTGTTGGTGCCTATAGCTTCACAGCAGTAACCCAATGGACGAAGTCAAAGTTGCTACATCCTCACCTCCTGAGCAGATGACTCCTGGAGTAAACCAGCATGAGGCGTCTTTCTTGGGTCCATAACCTCGAGGGAAATGGATGTCTTTACCCAGGAAGCGGACCATACCGATCTCCATGTCGACCCTGTCATTAGTCAGTTAGATCAGTTGTTAATTTTGAATGGTATCTGCACTAGTACAGCATTTCTCTTGACTTGCCTTCATTCCTTCATTTCCTAGTCAGACACAATAAAACACTAAACATGTAATCTCAGCTATTAAATACCTGTGTGTTGGCTTCAGCTCCCAAGATATTCCATCTGTGTCCAGTATGAGGTATTCCAGCAGAGCTGCTCCAGACCCATTAGTTGTAATTGGGTGACTGAAGCCCTGCAAAAAAAAAAAGAAAAAAAAAAAGGGGTGCGTCCGTTTATCCTTTGTATAGATCTTTCTCATCTTATCATATAGGCTATTCTATTTTATTACATAATTTAATACAGAAATGCACTATATTACCTATTGAGAAAAGTAACTTTTTAGAGTTATATTGTACAGTAAACCAGGTTCAGAAACTGAAATAGATGGAAAGCCTACAACAGCAGCAAGGAATTAGGCATAAAAAAAGTAGACCCAGTGCTGTGTCTCATTACCTGGAAGGCCAAGTTTTGGCTCTGTCGTGCCAAATTTCCTCCAGACATCCACTCCCTGGACTCCCGAACCCGATGCACTGCATGAGCCATGAAGATGACAGAGTTGTAGATGGTACCAAACAGAGGCGATACCTACAGCACACACAGAGATGTCAACTTCAGCTGCTTTGCTTATGGCAATGTCTTCAATAGAAAGACAATGCTTAATGTATTAAAATCTCTTTCCGTGCATCACCTGCTGGGGTTTCAACGTACTCGCCACCTCTCCTCTTTCCATGGCCTCTCTATAAGCCTCGTAGAACGACACCCGGGGTGAGTCGATGGTGACGGTCAGCACGGCATCATAGGCCCGCAGCAGTTTGTTGTTTCTCTTCAGAGCTGGGTAGGTCACATTATGGTAGGGCAGACTGTAGAGCAGTGTGTCATAAGGAAGAAACACTAGAGAGCCATCAATCATCTGCATATCGTAGGCCGTCTCCAGTAGAAGCCTCTGGGCTGTGCCACCAATCAGAACCGAGTGCATGCAGAGGATCACAACTGGGACGAGAAATGAGACTGAACATCAAGATCTGACATGTTTCATCATTGACTGACATTGTCTTTATGTGAAAAAAAGTAAATGTTTTTCTACTGATTGACAAATTGTTAGCCAATATGCATTTCCTTCCTTTATAATCAAAATGAGCTCAATTATCAAAATTTCATATTGTACTCAGTCTGATATGACACTAGCAACTGAGTCCTTAAATAATCAGGAAAATGTTTACTAAGGTTGTAGCACAAGCAAGTTGAAAACTGTTTTCCTGCAGACCATAAAAAACTGGAAGTTTTTATGCAACCACAAGGGTTGCATAAGAAATTTAGGTTTAAGGTACTTCCTACTAACTCGATTGCGTAAACCCTCATTTAGATTTCGCTAATCCACTAGTTTGCAAATGTCTACTCAGGTGCAAGTGACATAAATTTCATCATCAGATGGTCAGGGTCAATGAAGATGATAACAGAAATGACTACTTGACCATCGAATATCCAGTTGAGCGCAAGTGAGTTGAGACTTAAATGAATATAAATGAATACTGACCTCGTATTTCACTCATCTTGCGGACCTTGGTGAGAGCTCGTCTGATGCCGTGAGGTGTGTTCTCCATAAAAGTGACCAGTCTGACCGGCATGCCGTGGCTCCTCAAGGCGTCAGCCACCTGGACATGATAGAGAAACATGGCCTAGACAAAACTTCAAAGACTGATAGTCTTGGCTTTATGATCAGGTATTTGATGTTGTAACTCTTCTAGGTATCTAGGCAGCATTCAGAAACCTGTGGCTGTTTTTGGAGTCCAAATGTGAAAACAAAGGTTTTCAAACCTTGGTTGCTGTTTCCATCCAGATGTCCTCAGAGGAAGAGATGATGCCAATGTGAGCCCACCTGAAGTAGCTCATGACACTAAGTAGGACCCAGGTAGGTCTTGCCATCGAGCGAGCAAAAGTCGGATGGCTGCGAACATCATCCAACTCATAGCCAACACATCCCCAAGGAAACAGTGCCTGGAAGATTACAGTAGACAAGAAAAAGGGTTTGTAACGAGACCAAATCACAGCAAAATATGATTAGTTTTTCTTCCTGATGTGTTAAAGATGCGTAGTAGACACATTCCAGCTTACTTTATTCCAGCCTTTGCTCAGCATTGAAGCAGCATCACAGTAGCCTGGGTTGGCTGGGCCAATGTAGCCTGAAGCTTTGGTGTGGAAACCCACAAATGCCTCCAGTGCCCTGGATGTCTCACATGGCTCCTGAAAAAAATGTCCAATAATCCAAAAATTAATACTGAAACAAACCAGCCAGAAAAAAAACAAGGTAAATTAACTTGAAACAGCCATGCATCAATTTTCTTTCATGCAGTGTAGAGCAGCTAAATTATATTTGCAAGGATATAGGTTTGTTCAAGATTTCCAGTGTTAAAGCTACTCAACAGCATAGCACATGCAAAGTTAAATTATAGTGGCATACTGTTTAAATGATGAGCAATTTCTTTAATATAAGGTGTTCTTTGCCTCTGCATACTTTCTGAATGCTTGTTCCTGTTTTGGTTTTTTTTGTTTATTTGGCTTAATTTATAGATTAATGTTGCTAGCTAAATAAGCTAACTTTGGTTGTCTAACAAACAGTGTTGGGAAGGTTACTTTTAAAATATATTCCACCACAGATTACAGAGTAAATGCCCCAAAATGTATTTTGTAACATATTCCGTTACGTTACTCAATGACAGTAATGTATTCTGAATACTTTGGATTACTTAATATATTGTCATGCTTTTTTACAACTACATGAATGTACTATTGCTGTGTGATTTATTACGATTACTGAAGGTTACTCGCCATACTACATTTTTAAATATTAATATAAAATGAGCAACAGTTGGGTGGACATTAGGCTGCACTTTTTGCAGCGATCTTGTATAGAAAACTGTTCTGCGCGTATATAAAACAGGTCCGCGGCTCTGAACCGTAGTAAAGGGACCTCTGGCTAATACGTTGGTTCTGTGTGGGGCTCGTAGCCAAAACTAGCTTTACTTTGTTGTCTGGGTCAACTTTGCTAGCGAGAGACAGAGAGAGGCGTTGAAAGGCTGCTCCAACGAAAAGTATTGTTTCGGAGGAAAACACGAACAGTACAGTCGAGTCTTAATAGCTTACTTACAACTGAGCTCGTCAGGCTCTCTTTTTGGCTGCAGTGGTTATTATTATATTTACATGCTTCCAGCTCCCGTTTCTTCTCAGTGACAGCTCGTACTTTTCCAATCTCCTTTTTCTCCCTCCTCGCGCTCACAGACACATAACAGGTATGGCAGTCCACTCTCCCTGCAGCACGGACTACACTGCCCATGAGGCTACATTCTTTACAGCGATACCTGTAACACTCTGCCTACTGCCTTCATATTAAACACTTCATATTCTTCACATCATTATGAGACGCAAGATTGAGACACAGGCATTAGAGCCTCTTAATGTGCGTTTTGTTTGGGTTTCCATCGGCGTGGAATTACCAAAAATAGAGAGACCATAGCCTAACATATGAAACAGGAAAAGACCGCCGTGTAATCCCTTTATTTCAAAAAAGTAACTGTATTCTGAATACCACCTTTTTAAACAGTAACTGTAACGGAATACAGTTACTCATATTTTGTATTTTAAATATGTAACAGCGGTATATGTATTCCGTTACTCCCCAACACTGCTAACAAAGCTTTCCTTGCTGAGTAGCCCATAATCTTAATGTACTTGGTTCATGTATATCAGCAAATATAATGCTAGTAGTGAATCATGTGTGGAGCTTCGGTCAGTTGTGTACCTGCAGCACTGCATACTCAAATGTTACAGCATAGGACAGTGAGGCATCCTTGTTGATGCGATTGACAGCGAGCTGTGCTGCCACACTGGGAAGGGCCTTGGCAAAGAGAGGGTCACATCCCCAGGGCCCCACCACTCCAACCCGAAACCAAGCTGCCTGGGTTGGACAGGGCAGTAAGCACAAGGAGGCCAGGAGGATGAAGAGGAACCTCAACAAGCCACAAAAGGAAAGGGGTGTGAGGGAAGGAGGAAGATTTGGAGCGCAGCAACATGGATTTAAGGAGGAAGGAGGATGAGCTGAGGGAGATGACTTAATTATAAAAGCAGAGTAGGAAAGGCAGAAATCAGGAGATGATTCTGGTGTCTTCTTCCATGTCTGAGGTAAGGAGGTGAAGGCACGGCGTTGCTGTCGCATCTCAAGGCTCACAGGAAGGTTGGTGAGGAAAGTCTGAAAGTGAAAGTGTTGCTTCCCTAAAATTTAGATGAGTGAAAGAAAGAAAAGCCTGTCATTTGAGCTCCTTTCCTCAAAAACATTCAGCAAGCACCAGGGAAATGTTATACAGTGTTTCCATCTAGATTGTCTTTTGTAGAGGTTTGAGGATATTTGACTCCAAGTCTCATCAAGTTTAGTTCTGACTTAGAGGAAATTGATGCTTTTGTGGGACAATAATGAGACTTGTTTTTTTTACTCTTCTCCACTCAGCTGTAACCTAAATAATTTTGTCTTGCTTGAGAAATGGTGACATAACTTATAAATCTTTTAAATGTAAGTTAATTTAATAAATTTGAGAAAACATTAAAAATAAAGAAAAGTATTAGATTGAATTACCAAGAAAGCAACGGTTCAGTCACAAAGACAACGGTCTTTTTCTGAATATCACTTGAACCTAATGAGCTGAGGAAGTCTGAGCTTGTAGTTTTGTGTATAGTTTCACTTTAAATGATCCCATCCTCAGTGTTTTAAACTTGCGTGCCTGTTTTCCTCCCTGCAGACCACTAATTAGTTTCAATTGTTTATTGTTTCTGAGCTAGTTCTCTTCGTATTCCTGTTCAGTCCTTCTGGTTTCTTTGTGAAGCCCGTGTCCTTCTCTCTGCGCTTTGGTTTGTTTTTTCTTCTTGGATTATTCATTTCATCCATCCATCAAACCTTACATCTGCAGGTGTTTAATTCAGAACATTATATTAATTGTTTTCTTTTTCTTTCTTTTAAAGACGAATTAAATAGGGTAAGCAAACTCTTTGCATTATATCCTCAAATACTTGAGGGAAAAAAAGATGTCTAAAAACTGCTTAAAGCTAAGTTTAATTAATTTGTAATTAACAAGCCTTTGTAAAAAAAAATTGCCAGAGGGATTCCAGAGCCCGTGTTTTACAGTGTAACTACAAAAACTGAACATGCAATCAAGGATGTCCAGATGTTCACACATGTGGACATGGTTTGCAGGCGGTGGTAATGATCGTTTTGGGTACTTACAGCTACTGCATTTGTAAATTTACTGGATGCTACTTTATCCTTACAGATTTCTTCGGGGAGTTTATTCTGTACTATTTGTCCATGATATGCGATTTTATTGACTTTGTTTTCTACACACCAGTGACATCTTAAAATCTAATGCATTCTTACTGATTTTAAAGAAGAAGATACCTGCCAGCAAATTTCTCTTCAACCAGGTTAGTTAGTAAAAACTCCAGTAACAGATATTTGAGTTTTAATGTAACTATACCTGAAAGCATGTCAACAGTTTATCAGCTGGGTACAACAGGATTATCTGGTGTGACCTTGTACTGTTTCATAATCCTCGTGTAAAATTATTATCAGTGCTATGAACACAAAAAGATAAATCCAAGTGGCCTGGCTCTCAAATATCTCATATTTCATAGCGTTATAACAGGATTTTAGTACTCAGATTTTGCAGATTCTCGGTGTGTGAATTTTACACGTTTATACTTGTGCTTGAGACGTTTTAAAGAAGCAGTGGATTTCATCCGATTTTTGCAACTTTACTCTTACTCAGCTGCGGCTAATTCATTTTTCATGTCTATCTAATTTTATTTGCAGTATTTAACTATGACAAGGTGTTCCTTGTTATGCCTGTCATTGTTTTTATTTTCAGGTTACTTACCATGCTTTGGTGAGAGGGACGAGAGGCAAATCTTCTGCACCAAACTGCCACATTTACGACTTGTTCCATCTTCTCGTTTTGTTTACATCCTGGAATTTAGTCCGTAAAGTTGTCTAGTATTGCTGCATTATGAAGAGTCATACATTTAAGTCAGCTAGTGAGTCTGCAGAAGCTTGTGCATTTGTGTGTATCAGATGACCTGGAATAAGTGTGTGTGTGTGTGTGTGTGTGTGTGTGTGTGTGTGTGTGTGTGTGTGTGTGTGTGTGTGTGAGACCTGGCCGGCTTGTCAGATTATATCAAATCCAATCAGGACCTTTTGGAGCGGTAAGCAGCACTGACTGAGAAGGGGAAGTGAAAACCATGTCCATTATCATCGCTGGGCTTTAATCATATTTTCATATGTGTTAGTTGTAGAACAAGAACAAATTAAGCTCGTTGTATTGACAACATAATTTAATTTATCTCAGTGTAGTTTTTGTATCTTCACACACATGTGAGTTTTACTGACATCCTATACTCGATGCTGGCCCACCATTTGCAGTTTACACATTGATGTTTGAACGAGAGGGCCTCATCCGTATCTTTACAGACCCTGCTTTGCACTGGTGTGCAGCCATGTTGGAGTGTTGGAACAAGGGGTCTTCCCCGAACTGCATGAAATTGTCCAAATGTCTTGGTATGCTGAAGCGTTAAGAATTTCTTTCTCTGGAACTAAGGGGGCCGAGTCCAACTCCTGAACACAGCCCCACATCATAATCCGCCTTCCCTAAAACTTTACACTTGGCATAATAAATCAGAGAAGTACCGTCTCCTGGCAACCACCAAACTCAGTCTCATCAATCAGATTGCCAGATAGAGAAGCATGATTCGCCAGTCCAGAGAACATGTTTCCACTGCTCTAGTGGCTGGTGGAGGTGTGCTTTACTCCACTGCATCCAACATTTTGCATTGTTGCTGATGTAAGCCTGGTATACATGGAAACTAATTCCATGAAGGTTTCTACACACTGTTCTTGAGCTAATGTGAAGGCCACATGAAGTTTAGAGGTCTGTAGCAACTGACTCTGTAGAAATTTGGCGACCTCTGTGCACTATGCGCCTCAGTATCTGCTAACCCAGCTCTGTTCTATTACCACTAACAGCTGTCTGTGAAATGTTTAGTCTTATTGCACAGGAATTCACTGGAACAGGAAGTCACTGAGCTCCTGAGAGCGACCCATTCTTCTTGTAGAAGCAGTCTGCATGCCTAGGTGATGGATTTTATAGACATGTGAACATGGAAGTGATTGGAACACCTGAATTCAATGATTTGAATGAGTGAGTGAATACTTTTGGCAGTATAGTGTATATATACACTCTCACTGATTAACTATGGTTAACTATTCCTTAGAAAGATACACCACAACTAGATGTTTTTAGTTTGTGGCATATTTCTGGCTAGATGTTTGACCGGTCATCTTGACAGAATTGGTAGAGGGCTGTAGAAACCACAAGTTTGTAAGTAGGGGAACTCACATTTATTTGCACCCTTTCGCATACAAAACACATAATATTCTTTGAAACTGTCCCACTAACTGAGGTGAGTGTTTCCACAGATATTAAAGCCTGAATAAGTCCCTGGAATCTTTTCAGGCATCTACACCTCTTGCTGCCACTTAAAGCTCTAAACGGAAGCAACAACAGGTAGGTAGCCTTGTTCTTTAAAACATGAGAACGTGGTGTAGTAAAAATTCATAAACCCTGGTTGGACATGAGGGGAGGTCTGACACTTTTCTGCCATCATTAGAGGAGATAGCTGTGAGGAATGCAGCAGCATACAGTCAGTCATAAACTCCGAGGAATCCTTTAGTTTATACAATGTATGCACACATGATATTCAGCAGTGAGGCACTTTTACTGCTGACTACAGTTGTGATACATTTAGCTCCTCTACTAATGCTTTTTGAACACCCACACTCTAAACTCTAAGCCTTCCCAATTATTTCTGAACCATAAACAACATGTTGTTAAACTTATTTTGAGTTTTTAGCTTTATATCCACAGCTTCTCTTGGAAGAAACCACAAAAAACTCTGTTTTTATTCCTTTTACTCCAGACTTTATATGCTGTACTTAGCTCCAGGGTAAGTTGCTCATATGGAAGCTAGGGGGCAGCACAGCACAGAAGCAACTGCAACATGCACTTCAATAAGTTCTGTGGTGGAGCCTTCAAGGGAACAGTGGTGCTAAGATGAAGCAGATTTTTAGCTTTCACTGAGTCCCCCTGCTTCAGGGGGTGTAACAAAATTTATTGCCCAACATGGCTGCACATCTCTGCAGAGTAAATGTCATTGTTCAGAGGTTTTAATCTGATAATGAGTTGATTATCCCTGTTTTTCCATGATCACTCTTTCTTTGGAGCTTGCCAGATTTATATAAAATATTTTGAAAAGTTTCTCCTCAAAATGTCCAAAGCAAATTAAATCAACACAAAAAAAGACAAAGTAAAAATATGGTTGTATTTTGTTCCTGATTTGAGGCTTAAAAACACATATGTGTGCTTTAGGGTTCTGAACATTCAGCCAAAGACTATTGTAACAACTGTTTGCATAATAAAGTTACAGCACTCTGTCATAATCACTCGCTCTCTGAACCTGGAGACCAAGACAAGTCAGTCCAGATGTGAAGTTCCCATCAGCCAGATGAACCCTCTGACCCCAGCTCTCGTTTAAACAAGTGCTGCTGTAATGCCCCATAAAAACTTTTATTTTTTTAAAATGCTGACAGAACAAAAACAATATCTGAGAAAACTCTTTCTGCTACTTGGCTCAGTCATCTTGGACATGGTTTAGTTGTCATTGCAAAACCCAAATATGGAAGGAATTGCTGCTGGATACGAAATGTTTCAGAGCTCCAGGGGAAATCTAGTGAAAAGGACATTGGGAGTTTTCATTTTTCTGCCATAGAGTTCTCATTTTCACGTTTAGTAACATTTAAAAACGAGAACACTACATAGGCCTGCCTACTGAGCACTAGCTCATGATAGCTCAGAATCCATCCATCCATCCATTCGCTTCCGTTTATCCTTTTCAGGGTCGCGGGGGGCGCTGGAGCCTATCCCAGCTGTCATAGGGCGAAAGGCAGGGTACACCCTGGACAGGTCGCCAGTCTGTCGCAGGGCCAACACATAGGGACAGACAACCATTCACACTCACATTCACTCGCACATTCACTCAGCTCAGAATATAAACCACAAACATGTTCAGCTTATAAGTTCCTTTTGATTTCGTGTGTTTTACCCCAAAGCAAAAATATTTACTTTCATATAATTTAACACTGAAATGTAAGTAATTCAACCTTACCTACACTCACTGGTCACTTTGTTAGGTACACCTGTTAGCACAAACGTCTATTCAATCACATGGCAAAAACTCAGTAGACATTCTGAAGATGACCTGTTGAAGTTCAAGCTGAACATCAGAATGAAGAATAAATTTGACAACTATACCATTTTGAAAGTGGCGTGGTAGTATGCGACAGATGGGCTGATCTCCTGTGAGTTTCCAGTGCAACATCTCAAAAAGAGAAAATATCCAGTGAGTGTCAGTTCTCTGAGGAATATCCCTTGTTGATGCCGGAGGTCAGAGGAGAGCGCAGACTGCGCAGACATTAACACAAATAACCACTCATTACAACAAAGGTATGCAGAAGAGCATCTCTGACGAGAAGCAAATAGGCTACAGCAGCAGAAGACCACACAGGACCCCTCCTGTTAGCTAAGAACAGGAAACTGAGGCTACAATTCACATGGGCTCACTAAAATTGAACAATACTAGATATTGCCTGGCCTAATGAGTCTCGGTTTTTCTGCTGTGATGTTCAGATAGCAGAGTCAGAATTTGGTGTAAACAACTTGAAAGCATGGCTCCATCCTGCCTTATATAAACCATTCTAATAAAGTGTCCTGAGTGTAAATGTTTAGAATAATAAAAGTGCCTCATTTTAAGCCATTAACCATCTGTGATGCTCAGATGACAAGCTGTTAGTTAACAATTGTGCCAATAAACTAAATCAAAATGTGACTATTACACTTATGTAAAGAACTTGCAAAATAGCAAAAGTTTGTTTTTTCACTTTTTTTTTTTCAATTTTAATTTCAAAATATCAGATCACAACCTCACTTTTGATTAACTTCCTTACAGAGTAACAATAAGTTATTTCCTTTCAAGAAGTCATTAGGTCATTGACCTAAAAATATAGAACTAGAATCTCTGTGAGATGTAATACAGGCTTTCCAACTAGCTTAACTGTTTTCACTATAGGGGGCTGTGTCTCCCATAGAGTTCATTTTGCGTTTACTGATGCAAGTCTACAGCAGAGTTCAGCCACAGGTGACTCTACCTTCCAAGTAATCACCTTATGTGCAGGTGTTGACAGTCTCTCCCATAAGCAACTCTTTGAATTGATCATGAGCTCCTTTTGTGAATGGCACTTATCTTTATGAAATGACCACTTAGCATCCACTGATGGAGGGCCCCTTCATTCTCAAGACTGACCGGCACCACTGCGTGTAGGAGGCGGAGGGATTTGGTGGACAGGAGGGGGTTCAACGAGGCCTCAAGCGGGACAAAACAAGTCTTCACATTCCATCAGTGGTGACAGCAGCTGTATACAGGCCTCTCAGGTGACATAACTCTGCGTCTCAAGGCCATGTTGCATATAAGTGGCCATGATTAGACAGCTGAAGTAGATGGGATTTTAAAACAACTCTTGTGGACTCATTGTCACAGTTGGGGACTAATTGGTTAGTTTGAGGTACAAAGTCTTCCTAGCTAAGCTTAAATAAAACACACACAAAAATGTGGCATTGGCCCATTGACCCACACCAACACCCACCATATGAGTTTCTGTAATTAAACAAATGAGCAGATACTTCTTGGACACCTTGTTAGTACAATTAACTCCATCCATCTACCCACGAATCTGTCCATCCATCCTCTTAAACACTTATCATATCCCAACTATCATAAGCCAAAAGGCAGGGTGACCACATAGTAAGGCCCTAGTCACATAGGCCCAGAGATTGGTCAGTTTTTAAATCACAAATTATCTGTGATTAACCACATTTTTAAAAAGCCAAGTTTAGTTTCACTAATCGCACCTGATTAATGCCACACCTGATGAATCAAGAAATCACCAAGGCAGAACCGGTCTGATAAAAATGAGGCGACCTAAAAGATCTCAATCACTCATTCAGGAGTGAAAAAAGAACCCAAAACACCTTCTAAAGAACCGAAGTCCTCGCTTGCCTCAGTCAAGGTCAGAGTTTGTGATTTAGCAATAAGAAAGAGACTGGACAAAAATGGCATGGAGTAGGATAGATTCACAGTTTAAGTTGTCATAGAAAAGTATACAGGTAAGAGATAAACCACCTTGGGGTGGGGGTAACACCCAGGGTTATCCTCGATGTCCAACCTCAATAAGACAAAATCCACCTTCTTAGTTCAGGCCCACTGGACTCTTCCAACGCTGATGCCTAAAACATTGTGTTTCAACATCTCTGTTAACATCTAGCCAAATACAGTTGGATGTGTGTTAAATACAGTAGATATATCTTTCCAAGCAAACAGTTTTAAAGGATATTTACCCCAGGATAATAGGTCTATATTCCTTGGCAATATCACACCCTGTTAATGTTGCTGCAAGCTAGCATACTTTGTGAATACCTCCACACTGTTCCTCAACATTTCCTGCACTTGCAGGGCATAGCCTAACATGAAAAGTACTATCTGATTGCTTGAGTTAAAAACAATATCTTTTCCACCAGGCATTATTGGTATTCACCAACCAGTTGAAGAGTTGTTGCTAGAGGTTTCTGGAGGTTGCTGGCTGTTGCTAGGTTGCAAAAAAGATATACAAGGCTGCACCAAAAGCCACCTTTAGGCGTTAGCAGATTGGCACAATCACCCAAGTTTGCATGATGATTTGTCTACAAAGAGGGAGACCCTTCACCTTCAAAGTCAAAATCACACATTTGTGAAATATGTTGATTGCAGAGGGAAGTCACAGCTTTTACTCTGAAGGCAAATGGACGTTTGTCATGGATCGTCAATGACCACCCTGGAGTGCTGTACTCTCCACAATCACCAGGGCGGCGTCTGTGTTCCTGTGGTTCACCAGACCTCCACCCACACCACACCTGCGGCTCATCAGCAGCTGATGAAGCTAAACAGGATTTAAGGTCTTGTTGGAGTGCTGTTCCTCGCTGGAGTGTTATACTTACCTGTGTTAGTTACCCCCGCGCTTTCACTTGTGTATTTTCCCATGGTCCTTTGTGCTCTATTAACGCCTTTCTCCATCTCCTTGTTTACACCTCCCTGGACCTGACCTGAAAGAGTGTGAGTGAGTGTGGTCATGGTGTTGGATTGGACTGCCCCGGACCTTCCCCTGGACCCCCTTTTCCCTATCACTGTATATATGTACATAATATCACTGGTGTGTAAATAAACCTCTGTCTGAGTGCACAGTTGGAGTCCTGCTTTTGAGTCCAGCCTCAGCATCCTTGACAATGTTGTTGCTGGTTCCTGGCTCCTGAGGTGTAAGCAGAAGCTCCATGATCCTCCTGAGCAAGAAGTTTGAGAATCCAGGGCAGCAGTTCTTATGCATTCGAATAAATGTGGTTTGAATGGCTGGTACCTGCAGCAACTGGTTAAATAAGTGAACTTCAATGTGAAGCTTGAAATGTGCATACAGTCGACCACCGCCTATTCACAGCTTCACCTATTCACAGATTTTTTCAGAGCATATCTAACATTATTCACAAATTATTTGCATTTTATTTTCTCTACTAAATACACTGTTTATGATAAAAACTGATTTACTCATTTTGAAATATTAATTTAAATATAACAAAATATAAATACAATTTTTTTTTCTTGAAAATGTAAATCATCTGAAAGTCATATTTGTTTCATCTGTATTACAGGCAGTGAGTAAAACAGTCATTTCTAGCCACAGATGGACATTTGTACTGTGATTAAACTAAAAAGCAGATGTTCAAGAACAAGATTCATTACTGTTTCATTACTTTGGTTTAAAGGCACTCAGTCTTACATTAGCTTGTGTTGAAATACCATTCAGTGCTTTTCTTTTCTGCTTCTTCCTTTTTTTTTGCTTGTCTGCCTTCAGTCAGTTGAAAAATGTGACTTATCTGATGCAGGCTGCAATTTGAACACACATCAAGGGAGGAATGATGACAGCAGGTCAGAAAAATCAGAGGGACTAAAGGAGGACTCTGCCACCCAGTAAAAAACGCACATCACAGCGTCACGCTCTGCGACACAGAACTTCAGAGACTCCCCTCTTTCTTGAAGGATGTGTTTGATAAGCCCATAAGCGGCATGATTCACCCTCCCACTCCTCTCTGTCTTCCACCTCAGCCTGTTTATCCTGAAGAGACAGCCAGAGGCCTAACAACTTAATTACCTCGCTGGAAGAGGTCACGTTTATTAGTGGTAAACTCCCCAAACTAGCAACCAACCACATCCTTAGGGATTAACCCAAATTTGAGTTGTTTTCCATAAAACAGGATCACTGCTTCTGTTGCAACACTCGACTTTCTCTGGCTTTTGAAGCCATATCACACCATCAGATAGTGTCCAGGAGGAGGTTAGCCCAAGTGGTCCTCGAGCTAAGACACACACAAAGTTGGAGTGGTTGCTGTTTATTTGTCATGGCAACGAGGGGATGTCCAAAAACTCTTTGTAATCTCACTCTTAGCTTGAAAACACAGACAGCGCACCAACATGAATCACCAGCTGATAGACCTTTGGGATAAGACATGTTGGAGCTTAGACTGTTCAGGCCAATATTTTACTCAATTACGTCAGGCCACATGTAAGTATTTGTTATGATCTTTGAGTTTCTAGTTATAATCTTAATCATTTTATGTTATAATGTAATATGCTGTGCTCCATAAGTTAATCCTGCGTTGTTAGCCTTTTGTGTTGTTGTAAAGTGTTGATAGATGTCGTAAAAGGGGTGTGTATTTTGCCCGCATGTGGGGGAGAGGAAAGGTTAGGCAAGTAAGCAGGATGTGGAGCAACAGTTTTTCTGACCGTGGCTGTTTAATGTTGTTTTCGTTGTAACATAAAGGGAATGTAAGTGGAGCTCCCACCAGAAGCATTTGTTTGTATTTTTCGGTTTGAATAGAGAATAAATGTTTTGCCCTTTTTATCTTCACCTCGTTTTTGCTACCGAAAGGCAGACAAGCAATTCAACAAGAGCACGAGTCAGAAATTTTACGTCCTGCACAAGCGGCAAAGAAGTACCGAAGGTTGCCGCTACAAGACTGAACCGACTTTAGCTAGAGAACTAAAGCTTTAACTGTCCCCTGCATGGTTTTGTTTTTTTATATAATAAAATTAAAGAAAAATCCAGACCAGGATGACGTAGAAGCAATATTGCATGGTCTTTGCAAATTTGATCCTAAATGAGCTCTCTCTGCATTATCGATATTTTACCATGTTTATCAAACATGTGCAACTAGGAGAAAGTAGACAACATATACTATAAAAGTGAGAAGCATTCACTTTAGCTGGACTGGAGTTCCAGAAGTGCTTTCACTATTTCTTTGTATTTACTCAGATTGTGTAAGGTAACTTTTCCTCCCAGTGTTTCATGCAGAAAACTGGTTAATACCAATTTAACAAGACTCTATAGTTTTGGGAGTTTTTATATCCAATTTTATCATATATATGTACAGTTGTTGTCAGAAATTTACATTCACTCATCCCCACTAATATTTGTTTAAATGTCCTTTAGCAAGTTGCTCCTCAACCAGTTGGTTTTTGGTAGCCATCACCAGGTGTACCAAACGCAGCTTTTTTTTTGGCCCATCATCCGTGTAATAGGTGTTATGGATCAATGAAGTTTTGAAGAACTCCATCCAGGGTGAAGATTTTGAAAGCTCAGTTTCTGCATTTACATGCGGACTAGAAAAACAGACTAGAACCCTTTTTCATCAGAGTATAGCCAGTTAGTCAGTTAAAGTTCTGGGATATTGATCTGGTAGCAGAGGGGGTTGTTAATTGGTTTCAGCTGCTTTGGTGGTTTTACAGGTGGAGGCCACTGACATATTTCTCTCTTCTCTCTCCTCTTGTTTTTTAACTACTTTTGCATTCGGCTAGTGTCAGTGTCTCTACTGGTAGCATGAGGCGGGTGATACCTGGACCTTACAAAAGATCTTTCAAATCAGTAAGTGCAATTACCACAACGGTTGCTATATCTTTCAGCACCGTCTCAGGAGCATTGAGAAGACTCCAGAAGACAGGCAGGTACTCTAGCAGAGCTGGACAGGACCGTAAGAGGTCTTTAACCAATCAGAAGGACTGGCACCTGATTCTTTGTGCAAGGACGAACAAGAAAATAACATTGAGCAGGCCACTGGTGTGAATGTTTCTGAACACAATAATCAGAAACAACTTTATGAGGGTGACCTTAGGGCCTCTAGTGGGCCCTATGCTCAATGCCTGGTACTTGAAGACTGGTTGGTATTTACCACAGAACACCAGAATTGGCAGGTCCACTACTGGTGCCTTATGCTTTTCACAGATAAGAGCAGGTTCACCATGTGACAGATTTGAAAGGGTCTGGAGAAGCCGTGAAGAACTTTGTGCTGTCTGTAACATCATTCAACATGACTGGTTTGGCTTTGGGTCAGTGACGATCTGGGAGGCGTATCCATGGAGGGCCACACAGACCTGCATTTTATTAATTTCCTCTTACGTTGTATTTATTGTTTTATTGTTTTACATTGCTATTAAATGTTATATTGTTTTATATTTCCATTTCTTGTTTTGTAAAGCACTTTGTGATTTTTTTATCTGTGAAATGCGCTATAATGTACTTTACTTTACTTTACTCTACAGGCTCGGCAACGGCACCCTGACTGCTATTAGATATCAAGATGAAATCCTTGGACCCATTGTCAGGACCCTACACTGTTGCAGTGGATCCTGGCTTCCTTGTGGTGCACAACAGTGCATGAGGTGAGAGTATGCAGGATAAAAGAATTCATACCATTTCTGATCTTGACTGCAAGCTCGCCTAAACTGAATTCAACAGAACACCTCTGGATGGTCCTGGGTGATGGTCACCTAGATCTGGACCAGGTTAATCCTCAGTAATGCCCTGGTCCAGATATAGGTGATCACCCCCCAGGACCGTCCAACATTTCATTAGGAGCCTGCCCTGACATTGCCAAGCATGCATACAAACACATGGGCGCTAACCACTGAATGTCATTTTGAGTTGCCTCAGTGAAATTTCTACAAAATGGACCAATCTGCCGCATCACTTTATTCACTATGATTTTCAGGGTGTCTTTGAATTCAGCTCTCTGTAGTTTATCATTTTCACATCCACCATATGATGTAGCATCTGTTCATGCCTAACACTCCATGTCAATATAGCATGATGTAGCATGCGATCGTGGCTCAAGAGTTGGGTGTTTGCCTTGTAATCGGAAGGTTGCCGGTTCGAGCCCCGGCTTGGACAGTCTCAGTCGTTGTGTCCTTGGGCAAGACACTTCACCCGTTGCCTACTGGTGGTGGTCAGAGGGCCCGGTGGCGCCAGTGTCTGGCAGCCTTGCCTCTGTCAATGCGCCCCAGGATGGCTGTGGCTACAATGTAGCTTGCCATCACCAGTGTGTGAATGGGTGGATGACTGAATGTGTAAAGCGCTTTGGGGTCCTTAGGGACTAGTAAAGCGCTATATAAATACAGGCCATTTACCATTTTACACTGTTAAGATCTGACGTGCTTTCAAAGTGTTCCTTGAATTTTTTTGACCAGTGTATTTCTTCCTGTTTCAGTTTTCCATGTATGGACCATCTCTCTGCTCCTTGTCTGCCTTGTGTATGATCTCTATCTGGATTAAATTCTAGGTTTTAGATTGCACTTTGCCTCAGTGTGCTGTGTTTGGATCCTCTTCCACTATAACTGTTACACGGGCAGCCTAGCAGGAAACAGGGAAACAGAGATAAGAAAATCTCCCTACCACCGAGCCTGGTCTCATGCTAAAATGTGAGTCTGGAAATACATCCTTCAGAGCCCACGTTCTGAGCACATTCTAATTCTTAAACTTAACTCATCGTTTTCAGACATGAACATTAGAAAAACTAAAAAAAAGAGCTAAAAATCTGAAGATTATACAGATACAGATATAATAATATTGTCAAGGTACCCTAATTTCCCCATTTAAATACATAGTTACCAACGTCTATTTTATGTGATTTAATTAACCAGCTTCCAACCTACACTGGATCGCTCTTGAGAGATTTTTTCTGATAAATTAGCCCTCTTAGCTTATCTTGAAAAATATGAAGGAGAGAGCTTTGGAAAACAAACTACTGATAAAGACACCATGTCACAGCTGGAATCCTTTTAAAAAGTTCAAAGGAAAGATGTGTATAGCCTCAACAAGCAGCGTTCTTCTGTTTACTAGCCTCTGTTGCTGCTGTTGGCCTTTAAATGTTCTGCTCAGTCTCCAGAAATGCTGCAAGAAGGGGGGACACGAGTGAGAAAAGTGGCAGGCTGGAAGAAGGGAAATGGGAGGCTAAATGGGTCACCCACTGGGAGCTCTGGCTAAAAATAGAGAACAGAGCTCAGATCCTGTTCATGCATTAACTCTCTTTATTTTCCTTTAGCCAGAGAATGAGGGAAGATGCCAAAACATTAGGGCTGGTGTGTAACACAAAAAGAGGCAGTGTATGACCTGTTTGTATATGAGTGTTCACATTTTAGTGTTGCAGAATCCAGTAGTTGCAGGATTCAATTATTTTTATGTTTCTATGATGTTAAAGTGGGTTTTCCTGCAGCCTAGTCCAGCAGGTGGTTATCAAGCATGCTGACTTCATCAGAAAAAGGATCATCGTTCTCAGGTTTCAGAGTATTATAGTTTAAACGCACTTCTTAACATTGGACTGAAAAGATTAACTATTCTCCTATCTCCTGTCTATGACTGATCCATATGTCGCAGTTTTCAAAAATCAGATTACATTTTGCTGATTTTGTTTGATATTCTCCACGTTCAGTTCGGCCTAATAGGAAGAGGCGGGAGAGGACGTGACTATGATACAATTTCATGGACTCAAGTCACAAATTATCAATAATATATATTTTTTAAAAACTGAAAAAAACCGAGATTTTAAGACTGGAAAAACAAGAGGTCGTACTGAGGATGGAGGCTATGTGACGACTCTGACAGAACCCTCTGAGTAAAACCCACTCGTAGATGGATCTGAGGTAGAGGTCTTCAGTCCTCATCATCACCTTCATGGTAGACTGAAGGCAAAGAGTTTGCCTCCTGAATACTATTCACTAATATGATTGACCATATACAATGAATCAATGAACATTTTTATGGAGGATTTTTATCCTTTTTTATCCTCTAAAAGCATTGTAACCTTTTACAGCTAAATGACCTCAAAGGTCACTCATTCCTTCCTGTGATGTTGCTGTGCTGAATGTTTCCTATCTTGTCTTGTGATAAAAGCTGATTTATTTCATGTCTGGACAAACAAGCTGATTTTTGTGCTCTTGTCTCTTCTTTTATCTCTTGGACTTTGTCTTCTTTCAACAGCTGACGTGTTCCTCCCTGTTTTCCTGTCAGCCATTGCTGATATTTTTTTCTCTCTTCTCTAGTGCTCATTTTTATTGTGTTCCTCGTGTTTAGTTTTACTATCTACGCGCTGCTACTCTCTTTATAAATTGTCTACATTTTCTTTCTGGTTTCAGGATCTTGACTGTATCCCAGACATGACCTCAACCTCCTGCCGCCTCCTAAAGTTAACAGAAGGATGCAACATACACACACACTGATTAATGCATGGACAGCTGGTTTATGTCTTCGTAGCTCCTGTGGCTGATGGAGTGCTTTCCCACGGTGGTCAGCAGAACAAGAACCCCCAAATACATTTGGTTCTGTCGGGTGGGCGGATTAGATGTTGGTAAGCTGAGACTTTTTATCGTGGTCTGGTTGGTCTCTACATATTTGGGAAACAGTCACATTTGTGCAATTAGTCTGGATCCATTATTGTTTTTGATCATCTTATACTGAATGATTAAGGGGAGGAGGAAATATTTTAATGTGATGTAGGTAAATACACATGTGGTTGGTCTTTCACAGCTCTATGGAAAGCTGGGCAATTTTGAGTCAGCTCAGAATTTGAGTCTAATAACTTTGTCAGAAATTTCAGATATTAACCCCAAATTCAGACTTCTCAATAGCAGAACATGTTTTGTTTTCAGTGGCAGAAACAAGCTTCCATAGCCATTGGATCCTCTCAAGAGGAAGTGGAAAGTGGAGGAAGTGGAGCCTGCTTTCACCACAACCTAACTGGGAGATTATGTATGGATGGAATGCATACATTATCCATCTATACATGCAACATGTGTATGTTGCATCCATCAGCTCAAAAGTTTAACTATTAGTCAAAATCGACAAATGCAGGACATGTGGAGAAGGGGAGGACTTTATCATATACATTGACAACAGAATCACACAAGATAAGACTGGGTTCATTGACTGCAATGATTAGCATGGCTGGGATGACTCACCTTTGCCAAACTGAAATGTAGAAGCTGACATAAAGTAGTGTTCTCCCATAAACTGCATGTGCACATAGCCAGTGGCTGTTGACATCACTCATTAGCTTGTGGATGAAAGACTCAAGCGGATTGCTTTTACTCCTGCAATCTTATTTTTTGAAAACAGACATTATGAGCCAATGACAACATTCTCTCTTTCATTTTCTTGTCTCTAAATGGGACCATGAGGTGAAAAATTAACTTTATAGTGTATTTAATGAGAACTGACATTTGCGTTATCGTTCTCACGAAAGTGTATACTGAGGTCATAGATCAAAAGAGCCAAGGGTTCAAAAACATGTGCCAGAGAAAAACAAACAAAAACGTTTAGTGGTCCACAAGTCAAAGTTTTTGGTTAAATTTGGATTTGCTAACTTGAACTCCTGAGAAAGTAACTTAAAATAAAGAACTTAAAATTTCAAGTTATTAAGTATTTTTGGATAATCTAAAATTTCTACTTAGGTCTGGCCAATCAGGAAATGCTTTTCCCTTTGGACTTCTACACAACCGGACTTCTGTTTGTAAGATCAGAAGTCAAACGATATTGGCCATTATGTAGTCTTCAGTTTACCTTTGTGGTTATTGCTATCTTGATTTTCTAACGGCAGGAGTGAGGATATGTAAACAAAAATGGCAGAAATAAACTGCAATAAACTAAAAATTCACACTCCTCAGAGTTGTTATGCGTTGTTAGCCTATAACCATGTTTTTCAGTGCTGTGAAGTCGGCCATTGTAGCATGGAAGACTGTTGATGTTGACTCACTTTCTGAGTCAGCCTCTAGTGGGCAGAAGAGGAACTGCAGTTCTTTAAGGTGGCTTTATTTGAGCAACTCCAGAAGCTTTGGAGAGTCATATTACATGTGTATCATATTGCCCCTTTATGCACAAAATATCACGAGCATTCAGCTACTTCCAAATATGCAGAGGAAATTATATATTTTATCAAAAAGCAAATATGGAATTTAAGCTCCAAGCAGCTTTTACTTGGTTCTAACCAGAGTGTTTGGTTTGCCATTGAGGTCAAATACAGAAGAATCTGTCAAGTTTGTCATCCTGAGTCACCAGACTAAACAGAGAGGTTGATGGGACATTTTGAACAAATCTTGCTTGTTTGTGTTCTTCAGGACATTTTCCTATTTAGGCCATAAAGGCTTATGCTGAACAGGCTCGAGGAGGATACTGAACATACAGTAACGGTTTTGGTTCTCATTTTTCAGCACATGCCCAGACTGATTCTACAACGTGTTCATGTGCCAGCAGCTGACAGTAAAGTGAAGGCCCTTTGAAAGAGCAATGTGGGAAACAGAAGGGGTAAAAGCAATGGGTACATATTGGAGAGGGGCAAAAAAAAAACATATGTGTGGTGCTCCTTTTTTGCACAAACACATGAGAACTGTAGGAGGTTCCAGGGTGCTCTATCTTACTTGGAAAGATGGATGAGTTCCATATGCTACTGTTTCACTGACTCTTTGCTTTCTATGGACTCCAGCAAAGAAGAAATATTTGTAACTTTGCCCTAAATTTCTCTTCTGGGTTTCCGTCTCGTGTTTCTTTGCCAGCAGCTCAGGCTGCCAACTCTAACCAATGCTGAACAAGACTGCACATCCACACACTTATGGTCAAACCCTGGAAATTGTGCAGTTATGGTTGCTGATGGATGGTTTGTTTTTTTTCCTTCACCCCAAGCAAAACCCAAATAACTGCTGCGATGAACATGTTTAGGCATTTTCTTGTTTGGTTAATTTGTCTGAATGTTTCTTTCCGCACGTTTTCTTGCTGCAATGAAACCAGTCAGAGGTTTATATGCGTTTATACATCGCTCAACAAAATCAGAGTAAGAAACTTCTGGTCAGTTAAGTAACAGAGGGAGTTGTTAATCATTTTCAGCTGCTTTGTTGTTAATGAAATTAACAACACTTCCACTTTTGCATTTGGTTGGGGTCATTGTCACCACTGGTAGCATGAGGTGATAGATAATGCACTCTGGTACAAAACTAGGCACACTTAAATTAATTTCTTTTTTTTAAACTCTGCTAACTATTACGAATTATGAGGTCAAATGAGCTAAATGCAGGACCAGGACAAATAAAAGGTGAGCTTGAGGTCAAAGCTCATAGTTCCAGTTAGAGTGACAAAACAAAGGAAACTCAAATCTATCAGAGATTAAAGTGCACAAAACTCATATAACATTAGCAGCAAATTTTAAGAAGTTTTATAATGTTATAGAAGAGCTCAAAAACCTTTGTGGTTTTAGTTTACATTGTTCTCACTTTTTCATTTTTTTCCAGGTTTTCCACAAACACATCTGGGTACTTAGAGATTCTAAATAGTCCATCACATAAATGGTTGTCTGCCTCCCTGAAACAGCAACCTTGAACACACCTAAACAAAAATGCTTTTTAGCAGCCACTTCAGGCTCACTCCTTACAAAATATGAAACCTTACAGAATCACAGAAATCTTTATTTTGTATTTGTTTTTTAAATAGAGTTATCAGGCCTGACCTAAGCTATTTAAACTCACTGCTTCAGGTTTGGTGAGTGAAATTCCCATATTTCATTCTTCCAGTACTTAACACAATTATTAGAAGCTATGTTGTGAGTATGTCAAGGCTTCACAATGAAGAATTCAGAAGCAGCTGGATAAATTATTATGAAAATAGGAGGATCTAACAAATTTCCCACGTGTGGGACTAATAAAGGTTATCTTATTATGTTGGGACATTATTCTTTTTCATTTTACGTAATCCTTTTTCGCCGTTTTAAAGTTTTAGGTCAGAAATAAAAGTGCACCAGTGTTTTATTGGATTCTAAAGTTGAATTCAATTGTGCAATTCAGTTTCACTGATGTAGCACGAAATCAGCCGCTTTAGGGCACTTAAAGTAGTATGCAGTTTAGACTAGAAAATATGAGTTTTACTTTTTAGATCTCTGTCATGCATCAATATGAATCTCTTTTTTTATAAAAGAAAGGAAAGCAGCTTGGTCATTTCAGTGTTGTTTGGAGTAATAATGAAACTGTCTTGGAGGTTACAATGGGGGTCAACAGAGGCTAAAAAGCACATTTTTGTCCTGGGGGACTCCTCAGGAGGTTAATCCTGTTATGTCTTTGGCATCATCCTGTATGGCTGGTTGTATACTACATTTCCCACCCTCCATGATTCACTTTACCTTTTTTTTTTATCAGTGGGGATTGACTCACATGGCATGCTGTTAATATAGATTCATCTGCAGAACTCAACATTTAGTAACTGTGTGGATGTTATTAAGACTTTTTCAAAAGTCTACTTAATCTCTCTCTGTGTCCTTACCCTAAAAGGAAACGGTTAGTGTAGGTTTGTTTTCTAAATCTAGCCTCGTAAATGTCACATTAACTCTCCATCAATCAAATAAACTTACAGTTAAAGGCCATGTTAGAGCAGAATACTGGCTTTGAGAGGAAAAAGGGAGGAAAACATAGAAATAGTCCATCCAGTGTCTTTAAGACAGACAAGGTGTGTGCACATCTGTCTTTGTGAGGGCCTAGAAAGTGAGAACAGACCTGGTTTTTAGGTGGTTTTAGGGTCTAAGATAGAGTAGAGACAGGTTTTGGTGGTTACTTATCATAATAAAGGGAAAAGGAGTCCATGGGTGTCCTCATAAAGACAGAATATATGTGTGTGTGTGTGTGTGTTCCTGTATATCTATCTTTGTGAGGACCGACATCTTCATTCTACTACACTTGTGAGAACCAGCAGTAACTTGTGAGGACACACAACCCGGTCCTCACATTTTTGAAGGCATTTAAAGGCATTTTTGAGGCTCAAAATGTGGTTTTAGTGTCAGGGTTACAATTAGGTTATGGTTAGGTTTAGGGTAAGGGGTTAGGCATTCATTTTTAATGGTTAGGGTTAGGGTAAGGGGCCAGGGAAAGCATTATGTCAATGAGGGTCCTCACTAAGATAGCTGAACGGGGTTGTGTGTGTGTGTGTGTGTGTGTGTGTGTGTGTGTGTGTGTGTGTGTGTGTGTGAGAGAGAGAGAGAGAGAGAGAGAGAGAGAGAGGTATGAAAGCTGACAATTCAAATGAAAACATGAGGAAATTAAACTTAAAGTATGAAATATGAGAAAGTCCCTTTGTTTTGTAAATGTTCCCATCACTTCAGAGGATGTTAATTTCCTGGATCATCCCAAACCTGAAACCTTAAAGTCTTCAAACTAAGGTTCACTGATTTATGTTATGGGAATTCTGTTTTGACCTCATAAAGGTCCTTGCAGTGTTACTGTGTCAACATGAGTCCCCACAGCATAAGGCATACAAACACACGCGAGCACACACACACATGCTTTTTGTCCCATCCATGGCTTCTCTGTAGCTTTCATAATCCATGAGCAACTCGGATTGATTCCGCTACTTTTAAAAAGGTCAAAGGGCAAAAAGTCACAAGTTGGGGTCAACAGACAATTTTTAAGCACATGAATGTGTGTGTGTAGTGCCGAAGGGCTGGGGTGGTGGTTCAGTGACCAACAAAGAAATTCCAGATGCTGAGGAATTTATCTTTACTGGGAATATGTTGTGTTTCAGCAAGGAGAGGTCATGAGAACAGCAGAAAGCACACACACACTCAAACACACACCACAAACAGCATCCCCACTTCCTTTTGGACCAATCCCTGAAAGCACAGACACTTTAAATCCATCAGTTCATTAACACTGTTGGGTTTTTAACCACAAACAGGATAATAAGATCAGGACTTGTGTTTCCCGCTGACTGTTATGCTCGGCGCAGTGTCTCTTGTTACCAAATAGCTGGGACTTGCCCAGAAATGCCTTCTCGTTGGGAAGGAAAAATCCTCTGGAGCAACATAAAACCCAAATAACACCTTAACCTTGTTGTTTAAAAGCAGCAGAGATGAAAAACTTTCCACACTTAGAGCCACTTAAGCATGAAGTCACACCTAGAGTTTGGATTGTGTGGACTGAGCTATAGTGGAAATGTTTACTCTGTCAAAATCACAGGCAAAGTACAGAGTCAGTGAGGTAGACTGAGTCATATTTCTTGTATTTTATATGGATATAAGTCATATGATATTTATGGCTTCACATATCTATATTAAATATCCATATAGATGATAATAAAGACAACCGTGATGACGATAATGGTGTTGGGAGTGATGGTGGTGCTGATAGTAATGCTTTAATTTATGAAAACGTTGAACTATAGAGACGTTTACAGTTGCAGATATTAAAAAGTATCAAATTAAGTTTAATACATGTGATTTTAAGACAAATCTGAACTGGCAATTCATAAGGAACCCATCTCTAATTTCATTTTTTTGTGTTGTTCAAACTCTGGACGGGACGTTAAAATTCATACTTTTCAAAAGTACATAAACTTACATATGATGCAGAATTCTTTAGTCTCTCGGGTTTTATTTTTGGTATCCATATGTATTGTTGGGCCCTTTATAAATTTACCCCCTCGTGGAAAAGAGATTTATAAATCTTTATTTACTGATGATGGACAACCTCTGCTGTGCACCTGTCCTATGAAATAAGTGTATGTTTTCTGAAATATCATGTTTTAAGATCATTTTCAGTTAATGCTAAAATGAAAATGAACTAATTTACGCCATTTTTTTTAAGTTAATAAAATGGAAAATACCCAGATTTCTTGTATATTTTAAATTTAAAAGGACAATTACAGTTTCAAGTTCAAGTAAATTAACTAAATAACAGATATTGCTTGAATACAAAACATGCTTGTGTGTTTTATTATTGACAGCATTGATCTTCCATAAATATCAGGAGTTTATTTTGTTACAAAAGGACTTCCTTCCTGTCATCAAATGCCAGCATTTGTCTCAGCTTATAGCCTTGAACGCCTGCCTCGTTGGGTCATTTCCTGTTTTAGTTCAGAACACCATGTCTCAGAGAGAAAGGAGACTCATATTTCATATATTTGGTTTCAGGAAACACTGAACTATGTCGTCATTCTCAACTGGATTGACCCCAGGATAGGAAAAAGAAACAAAACGATGTCTTTTGAGTAACATTTTATTCCCCAGTAAGTAAAAAACAAAACAAAACAATGAATATGTAACACAGTTGAGAGATGAAATAAGAGATGTTGAGTCATGTAAAACAAACCGGATAAATCTGATACGTCTTCGCTGTTTTTGGTATATTTAATTCACTTTGTTCACGATGTATTCATTGGCTTTTAACCGGAAAGAAATAAGACATAAACGTGTCAGAAAGTTCTGCTGCCTTTCATGACAAACATGCAAAGTTTCTGATACAACACAAGCTGTTTGTTTGGCCGTATCTGTCATTTCAGCTTTGGGCAGCGTCTTTGCTGTACTCGAGTCTGGAAAGAGGTCGTGTTGACCACAAGTTCCTTCCAGAAGAGCTCGCCTGCCAGAAAGGCTTTGTTTCATCCATCTGATCAGGACTCCTTGTGCTCTCGAGAAGCTTTGATCACCACACACACACCACACATGTCTTTTCATGCCAGTAATGGCTCCATATCTCCAAACATAAAACTCTTCTTGTGATTTTTTTTTTCCCTTTGGCGTTTTAGCTTTTATTTCCGCCACGTGCCCGGCTGCAGGTTGTCATTTTTCAGCCCGTACTGCACTCAGATGGTCGTGGCTGATTTGACTTTGGAGGAGAGGACCTGCCTGAACCTCCTCTTCAGCTCCTGCATGTTGGGAGATTTGGGTCTGGCCAGGTGGAGTCCTCCTCTTCTCTTCTCCCCATTCCCTCCTCCCAGTGCCCGGATCACCTGCGGGACAGAAGACAGACAGACTTGTCAAAATGTAATCACATATGAGAACAAGTCAGTTTTGCTGCAATTTAAAACTGATGCCTGCTAAACTAATTCAAGTCAGTACTGGAAGAAAATTAAGTTTGAATGAATGTTTGAAATCAAATCTGGTTTATATTCCACTGGATTCAAACAAAGGCGTAGACTATGTTCAAATATGACAGAAGTTCAAACAGGTGTCCTGTTTTAAGATGACATTTAAGGGCTTATAATAATAAAATTGTTGTAAATATGTTTGCAGTTAACAGGAAACAAAAAAAAGGAATAAAGTTAAGTCTAAAAGTCTTTATTACTAAAGCTTATCAGGGAAACACAAAGATATTAGGCACTACAGAGAAGGTTTAGACTCTGTCGGCACACTTTCAGGAAAAGTGACACTTTTGTGGAGAACTGATTGGTCAGAAGGTTATATTTGCAGTTACCACGACGATATATTCCAGCAACAGGTGGGGTAAGCCTGAAGTTACCTGGCTGAATTAATGACGTTCCTCCACAGTAAGTGTAGAGGAACAGCACGTTGGCCATATAAGCTTGATACAATGTTAGTATTGTGTTTACTGCTTATTTTCACTCCCTTCAAAGGACTATTGCTGCTCAAAACACTGAAATATTTTCATGCATTCCTCATGTGACAATTAGCAGCACCCATACAGATCTAATATCCTGCAATCTGACAACCACTCTCCCAGACTCCATCAAAATTAAGTGAGTGTGACTTATATCACCACTACCACTTCCTCCCTTGTCATGTGAAATCTCTCAAGCGTTGTCTGTATTAGGAAAAAAAAAACCTCATCCAAAAAATACACCATTAAAACCAAACTTTAAACTTAATGAAAGCTGGAACTGAAAACCAAAACAATGACCTGAAAGACTCAAAAAGCTACAGAGAACCGCAGATTTACACAATGATTCAACAAGCCAGCGTTTGGGAACCTACTCTCTGCAGCGCCACAAAAGGAAGCAGAAAGTCTAAACATACCCAAAATGAAACAAACCACTTGGGCAAAAATTACTCCACTAGAAAAAACAAATATACAAACCAGTCTATTACGGGCTTTTTGTGATCCTTTCTGGACCAACACATGGTTTTTCTGTGTTTTCTGTATTTATGGGCATCAAGGGGAAATGAAATCCATTTTCACAGAAAGCAGAAAGTCCCACATAGGTGGTTGGACTCAGAATACACCGATAGCTAAGTCAAATTCTAATATTTTGGACTAACAAATATCAGCAAAAACAAAGTCCCACCTCTTGACAGAGATGTAGGAAGGCAGCATGGACTCCTTCATGGTTTTCTCTGGCTGAGACCTCAAAGTAAACTCCTCCTGTGAGCAGAAGTAACATTCAGATTAGGGCCACTCTTATCTTTAGCACAGAAATGTAATTCATTAGATATCATGCAGTATATAGTTAAGATATATCACATACTGCATATACAGGATGGGCAACACTTACAGGTCTGAGAAGTTAAATCAATAAAGGGGTCAAGATTGTTATTCATGGTCATATTTTTATGACCATGAAATTATTTACATAAAACAAAACCTGTACTTAACAAGGTAAAGAACAGATTGGCTAAAAATAACTATAAAAAACTCTGAACTTAAACACTGAGTTTGTTTCTTAGTTTGTTAGCTTTTATTTACATTTATTCGACAGCATTTTGAGCCATTAGTTGTTATATTTCAGCTGTAGCTGCTACTTGTTTTTATAGTTTAATTAGTCCACTTTCTGTTGCCTCGTCCTGTAACCGGGTCATTGCAGCAGATTAGCAAGCAGTTTGCTAACTGTAGCATGGGAGATGGGTGGTCTCGTAGGGTGTCTTGCATTGAAATCTGCTGCAATGACCCGGTTACTGCGTTCACCAGATATCAACACAATTTCGATCCGCTCCTCACGTGTTAACCTCTTCGACATGTCAATGGCTGTGAACAAAGAGAAACTTGTAAATAACTCATGAAAGAATAAAGTTACGTTGAAACCAAGCACATCATTGTTTTTCTTGTGACATTACCAATAAGTTTGATGTGTCACATGGCCCTCTTCCTATTGAAAAAACAAAAGTTGTATCCAAGATGGCCGACTTCTAAATGGCCACCATGGTCACCACCCATCTTGAGGAGTTTGCCCCCTCACACATACTAATGTGCCACAAACAGGACTTTAATATCACCAACCATTCCCATGTTATTACGGCGTATCCATATAAATGGCCCACCCTGTAGATAGTGGAATGCAATGTTCTCGCAAAGTGATGGTGGCTGTAGCTCCAGAGGTAGAGCCGGACATTTACTAATCAGAAGGTTGGTGGTTTGATTCCGGCTGCTCCAGTCTGCATGCCAAAATATCATTGGGCAAGATATTAAACCCAGGCTGCTCTCTGATGCACTTGCGCATAGAAAAAGCATTTGTATGGATGGGTGAATAAAGCATGTTGTATGAAGTGTTCTGGTAGAGTAAAAGGAACCAGTCCATTTACTATTTAGTGGTAGGACATATTATGTGTTAAACATTTAGCCTTGTGATATATTTTATTGCTAGTAGAGGACATTTTTAAACACATTAATGCCCACAAACTGGAGTAGTCAGGCTTCTTTTTTGAAGAAATATCTCTTTTGATTAGTGGGCAAAGGTTTGGTGGTACAGAAGTAGAAGAAACTCCCACCTAATGAAGCTGCTAACGTCTCGCCTTCATCTGCAGGCACTTGTCGGGCTCGGAGCAGGTCACTTTTGTTGCCAACCTGCAGCAGATTACAGATGACACAACAGATTAGATTATAGGATTGGGGTTAGTAGGTGTCTGGTATTGTCTGGTCTGTCTTGCACTAAAGATTGAATGAACAGAAACAGAGACATTTTAAATAAAATAACTGAAAGAATATCACTAGGTTGTTGTTTTTTCCAGGTTGTTTCTAATGATCGCATAACTAACCAGTATAACCGGTATGTTTCCAGAGGGGTGTATACGTCTGACATGCTGGTACAGTGGCTGGATGGTTCTGTAGCTGTTGTGGTCTGTGATGGAGAAAACCAGCACATATCCATCTGCCCAGTAGATTGACCTGCAGGCCCAGTTATCATAGTGGAGGTTAGCATAGTGCACTGTGTTTAATTCAAATTCATATTCGTGTGTTTCCAGTCTTACCTGTTGATCTGCTCCTGACAGTACAGACCCTCGGCATCGTCCTGTAAAACACACAGTAACATTCTGTAGTTCTGCTAACAGGTACTAGAAAGGGGATCATATTCAAATCTAGAACTTAATTTGAAATTCTCCTTCACACGAAGTTCTGAATAATCAGGAACCATCGTATCTTGAAGAACTTGCAGTCCCACAACTTAGACATTCACATTACTCACTCTCTCATTACACATACATATAGGATCTTGGGGGTGGGCACGATACACGGAATCCAAAGTACCATCAGGGTGTACACCTCACCCCTGGCGTCGTTGCCCACCTCTCAATTTTAAATACACGTAGACATTGAGGGCCAGCAGGAGGGACCATGCGCTTACCTGCTGCTCTCTGGCAGGCAGCTCCATGTCCTCCTGGGTTTTAAATGCACCTTAGAACACACATGCATCAACACTACAATGAGCGGGTGGAGGGAGGTTTGGAGTCTTCTCTCACCCCCATTCTCTCCGACCTGCTGGAGCGGGGGGGCTAGGAGGAGGAGTTGGCCGTCCGACTGCGGTCTGGAGTGTGGGGCCTCCCTGCTGCTGCGGAGTCGGGGCGGTCTGCCTCTCCCCACCGCAGGGAAAAGGGTAACACCACCTGGGTCTGGGTGCAGTTCCCCCCTCCAGGGGCAAGGGTACCTAGACCCGGTTCGTAAAGTACGCTTGGGGAGTGTGATCGTGTGTACAGCGTCTCTTCATGTTTGTCTCCACGTTGGTTGAGTGTGGAGTAAGTGCATATGAGAGCATGAGGGTGGGAATGGATGTTTGTATCTGTGTGTGCCTGTATGTCTGTGTCTATATGTCAGGTTGGGTGTCAGGCGCCACCTCTCTGGGGACATCTGAGGCCCTCCAAGGTTTGGAGGCCTATCTCCCCCCACCACCACTTCCCCTGCCAGTGGCGGACTCCCTCAGACATCGGTGCGTTGGTGGTTCTTTGTGTCTGGGGATGGGCGTCCAGGTACACACCGGCTCACTCCTTGGCGGCTGCTTATCGGGGCCTGGAGCCTGAGGCTCGCTTGGGCCACTTCGGAGGTGGGGTGCCCCCGGCCTCTCGGCCTGGGGCTCGGTCACTCAGGCGCGGCTGGCTGCCGGCGGAGCTCACGGGCGCGTCACTGCAACTCCCCCTGGTTCTGTTGATCTTATGTGCTGCACAATAATGTTTAATATTTAGTATTTACTGTCATATTCCCATATATCATTGTGATGTTGTTTATTCTATTACTCTTGTTCTCTTCTGCTTGTTTTCTTTTTTCTTTCTCAGCAGGTGACCCAGGTGATTGATATATGCATTTTTTTTTCTGCCCGTTCTGTTGGTTTTTGTCTTTTGCCCTTCTCCCCCGTCCCTCTTCTCAGCTGTTTCTCTTTCCCTCTTTCTTTCTCCCCTTCTTTCCCCCAGTCAAGTCTATCCCGTATTCAGTAAGTGAAAATAAAATAAACAATAAAAGGTGAATTAAATGGACCATTATGGCAAGGCTGGGATGGTCAGTTTGGTAAAGTAAATCCGTTGGGCATCTTTCTTTGCCTTTAGACAATAATTCTGATGGCAAAAGAGCCAAACGGGACAGGCAAAAAAATAAATAAATAAAGTAATGTGTTGTAACCCATGTGTATTTTTGATAGCTGAAAATGGTTGGAGTATTCCCCCATCACTAAATAAATAATTGGATAAATAAAATTGAAAAACCTAAAATCTCACAGTAAATTAAGTAGGAAAATCTCAGTTTTTTTAATTTAGATTTTTCTTTATTACATAATGGAACTACTATGAAGATGTTATAGAGCTAGTGAACAGTGACGTACGTGTGTGTGTGTGTGTGTGTGTGTGTGTGTGTGTGTGTGTGTGTGTAAATTAGACTAAAGTAGACTACATCAGATACAGACAGATGCATGTGACAAAAATTCCCTTATATTTTCCTTTTATGCTGGTCTGTTAAAAGAATAGAAATCTATTGACAGTACCAGTCTACCACATCTCCATCTCCTGAGAAATCCCAGGATGAGCTGAAGTAATCCCTTTCTCTGTTGGGGCTGTCCTTGGGTTGACTCCCAGTAGGATGGTCCCACAGTTCCTCTAAGGGGAGATATCTTAAAATCATCTTAATCAAAGGCTTTAATCATCCCAGCAGTTCCTTGAACACCCTTGAGTACCTCCACGTGACAACATTGGCCAGTCAGTGTCAGTAGTCAGATGTGCATGGTCACTTTGAAAAGCCTAGGCCAAAGGTTGGCAACTTTTGCTATCAAGAGACATATTTTTGAGGAATTGCTAGAAAGAAACAAATCTGTATGGAGCCACAAAACATATTTGATCCCTACAATGAAGGTGACATAGCCTATTAAGACAAAATTAGCCTATTAACATTAGTATTAGGTGTAAATTTAATTACATGTAATTTTAATATTTTACCACATGTGATTACTCTGCAAAACAGAACTACAATAATGAAAATGATGGCACAATTGCGAGTTGCAGGAAAAAGTACCTGCTTTAGCATGTTTAAGCCTGCTTTGAAATAGAGTGGCTGTAAAGCTAGGCAGGCCACTTTGAGTCATGGCTGTGATTGCGCAAGTTAATTAGATTAAAATTACCCTGCTTTGATTAAAGCAAATAAACATATAAACAGACAAAACATTTAGCTGCATAACAGCTTGAAAATGCAACAACAACAATAAAGGCTACTTTCAATGTTGTGCAGCTAAGAAAAGAAAAGAAAAGAAAAGAAAGAGAAGAAAAAAAAAGAAAAAAAAGAAGAACTTGCAGTACCACGCAATCCTAGAGTAATAGAGAACTTCGCGCTCTAAGACTGCAGGCTTACTTCTCGTTGCTAGAGTTTCTATAAGTAGAATGGGAGGCAGTGGCTTTGTCTTTCAGTCTCCCCTACTGTGCATTTAGTTTTGCTGCTATAGATCCAGATTTCCCATCATAGACTGCTCCTTCAAGCCCCTTTTTTCCATTTGTCATTATTGCATGGCCTAAGTTTTGTATGTTTATGTTATCTCTCTTTTCTAATTTTATTCTTCAAATTCAAATTCAAATTCTATTTGTCACATACACAGTCATACACAGTACGATATGCAGTGAAATGCTTGGACAACTGCTCGTGACCTTAAAAAAAAAACAAAATTTAAAAAAAAGAAAAAGGAAAAGGCTATGAATAAGATAGGAAATAAATATGAAAAATTAAAAAGGGTAAATTTTACTAGGAAGGAATAAAATATAAATTAAGGTTAAAAATGAAATAACTGTACAACACAAATTAGAATGAAGGGTAAATTTAACTGGGAAAGAATAAGATAAAATATATAAATTAAAGTTGAAAATAAAATAACTGTACAACAAAATACACAATATAGAACTATATAAGAATGTATGAAGAAATATAAATAAATATATACCCAATAACAGCAGCTGTACAAGTATTAACTGGAAATGAAGAATGTAGTGACCAGTGTTGTGCAGTGCAAATATGCTTAAAGTGATTTAAGTGATGAAGTGATAACAAAGTCCAGAAAGTCCAGTGTGTGTGTAAGAACTGTATGTGTGGGTCAGTACTGTGTGGTGGTGTGATTGAGAGACCGTATCGCCTGTGGGAAGAAGCTCCTCCTCAGTCTCTCTGTGTTGGTCTTCAGGGAGCGGAATCGCTTTCCTGACCTCAACAGAGAGAACAGTCTGTTGTTGGGATGGCTGAGGTCCTTCACGATCTTCCTGGCCTTGGTCCAGCACCGCCTGCTGTAGATTGAGTGCAGGTCAGGGAGCTCGGAGCGGATGGTGCGCTCAGCTGACCGCACAACCCTCTGTAGAGCTTGTCTGTCCTGCATGGTGCTGTTCCCGAACCATGTTAAGATGTTTCCCGTCAGGATGCTCTCTATGGTGCGCGAGTAAAAGTTCCTGAGCACCTTGGAGGGCAGTTGGAAGTCTCTCAAGCGTCTGAGGTGGTAGAGACGCTGACGGGCCTTTTTCACCACGGTGTTGATGTGACAGGACCATGACAGGTCCTGCGTGATGTGAACTCCGAGGTATTTGAAGCTGTCCACTCTCTCCACTGGGCACTCGTTGATGACGGGGGTCTGGTAGTTCCTCTCCTGCTTAGTGCTGAAGTCCACTATCAGCTCCTTTGTCTTACTGACGTTTAGAAGGAGGTTGTTCCTCTGGCACCAGTTCTCCAGATTCCTAATCTCCTTCAGGTAGGCCGTCTCGTTGTTATCAGAGATCAGGCCCACCACGACGGTGTCGTCAGCAAACTTGATGATGGTGGTGGAGCTGGTAGTGGCCACACAGTCATATGTGTACAAAGAGTACAGCAGGGGGCTCAGAACACACCCCTGGGGGGCTCCAGTGCTGAGAGTGGTGGAGGCTGAGACATGTCCGCCCATCCTTACTGCCTGTGGTCTGCCAGTTAGGAAGTTGGAGATCCACTGACACATAGATGAGCTGAGTCCCAGATGCTCCAGCTTGGTGGTGAGTGTGGAGGGAATTATGGTGTTAAATGCAGAGCTGTAGTCTATGAAGAGCATTTTAACATAATTCCCCCTTCTAGTGTCCAAGTGAGTGAGTGATGTGTGGAGGAGATGAGAGATGGCATCGTCTGTGGAACGATTTGGACGGTAAGCGAACTGTAGTGGGTCCAGTGTGTCTGGTAGTGAAGAAATGATGAAGTCTCTGACCAGGCGTTCAAAACACTTCATCACTACTGAGGTGAGGGCTACAGGGCGATAGTCATTGAGAGAAGCAGGGTGGGGTTTCTTCGGGACAGGAACAATGATGGACTCTTTGAAGCATGTGGGGATCACCGACTGAGATAAAGAGATGTTGAATATCTCAGTGAACACAGGAGCTAGCTGGTATGTGCAGTCTCTGAGGATACGACCTGGGATGCCGTCTGGTCCTGCTGCTTCTATACAGATACAGCCTCAAAAATATGCACTCACCCCCATTAATACTTGGTTAAAGGTCTCTAGCAAGTTGTATGTCAACCAGACACTTTTTGTCATCATCAACAAATTTGTGGCATAACTCTCTGGATTTCTGACCAATCTTCTTGGTAGAATTCGTAGAGTTCAGTTAAATTGGTTGGTTTGATGGCACAGACGCGGCTTTTAAGCATAATCCACAAAAATTGGTTTAGGTTGAGCTGTTGCAAGGCTGTTCCAGAAGTTTAATGCTAGCCTGCTTCATCCATCAAAACAAATTTTGATGTCTGTTTGGAATCATTGTTCTGCTCAGAGAATGAATTATATCCAAGTTTCAACCATCCAGTTGTTGATTTGTAATGAAGTTGAAGAACTTGGCGGTAGTCCTCCTCCGTTGTTATTTAATTTACTTTGTACAATGTCTCAGTACCATTGGTATTTGGGCAGCTGCAAATTTGTCCATGGCGATGTAAAACTCACTTGACTAAGGAGAGTGATGTTTGTGTTCCAGCAGTTCATGCCAGCCTTCATGGTCCCTCGTTTTTTTTCTGAACATCTGAACTAGTTTCCTGTCATTTGAGGATGATTGTTTGGATCTTTTTCCAGACCCTGGCAAAGTGTTGACACATCCAAATAACTTGTACTTATGTACAGTTGTTTGAATTGATGATCCTGGAATCTACAGTTGTTTAGAAATGGCTCCAAGAGACCTTCCCAACCTGTGAAAATCTATAATTCTTCTTAGATCTTGCTTGAACTCTCTCGTTGTTCTGACTGTTGCTCAGTCCAATGAGTGCTGTCAAACAAATCCTTTTTATGCTGACAAAGGGAAACAACTAGTTGTAGTCAATCATCACTAACAACAAGTTAAAAGGCCTTTGTCTTGTGAAGTTAGTCACATGAATGTTTGTATATATTTGAGAATGTGTGGTTCAGAGAAAGTCTACAATAAATTCAGATTTGTACACCTAGTTCTTGTTGTTTAAAGTCATTAAAAGACCAAAGTTACAGTGACATTCTTGCGTATGCTCATGATGACTGGATTTCTGAACACAACTGTAGGTGCTGCAGAATTGCATGCAACACGTCAGACCAAAAACAAAAAAATCATGCCCAACACAAACGAATATAACTATTTCACACCTGTGATGTTATGATTGTTTAAAACCCATCCATGATGATTTTCCTGTTCAAAGTGGCCAAGCACATAGTAATTGTACTAGAACGTTCATTTCCATGACTAATGCCTCATTGTGGACATGTGCCAGCTGTTTCTGACTTTGAACTCAATACATCAGACCACCCAATTTATTTTCTTATCTGAACTCTACCTACAAATTTACCAAGCAAAGTGTGTTTCCATTATTTGCTTTTTAAACACCACATTTTAGAAAACACCCAATTAAAGGTTACGAAAAAGCCCTTAACTGCTTGACCTCGACACACACATTCAACACTCATGCTTCTCTCACACGTCAGTTATTTCTGTCTAATCTCTGAGAGGTGGTCCGACCTGCCAGGAGAGACCTCCTTGCCCTGTTATCTCCCCCCGTGTAGGAAATGAGCAGCTCTGAAGGTTGGTTTTGTAAACAGGCCGTTGAGCAGGATAAGCTGTGTGGCACGTTGCACTCATTAAACTCATCATGTGTGAGGAGATTGTATTTGAAGTACTTCCTCATACTTCAATACTTTCCTAAAATGGCTTTGAGATAGCTTTTTTTTTTTTTTTTTAAATGGGAATATTTGGGGACTTTGGGGAGTACGAATTTTACTAAATTAGGCAATGATGCAAGAAAGAGATATCCCTTTGGAACTTTTTAACCCCACAAATTAAAGCTGCACAGTATCAGATTTTCACATCCAAATTATCACAGTCAAGGAAGTTCACAACGGCATATTATTGTTATATCTACAGGACATTTAAAAAAAAAAAAACGAAGGAAAAGAACAAATGTCAGTCGTGTTATTGGCAAATGAATCTAGAACTATGTGCACAGAGGCGAGTAACTCTAATCGTAATGGTACAAAAGCTTAGAAATAAAACAACACACTTTTAGGATATAATTGTATGTGCATCATCATCATCAGCTTTTTTCTGATTTGTTCCCCTTTATAAAACATTTGAAGAGAAGGTAGGCGAGGCTTTTGTACCTGAGATAGCCAAACAGTGGCCTCGGTAGCACGTGGAAGAACGATACACAGCCACAGCAGCCTCCCACCTCATAATCATGATAAGTGACAATAATTACGAACTAATCAATAACAGGTCTCAGTTAAAGCCAGTGCCCTAATTTCCTGATGGTGGCTTACTTATCTCCTATATTTCTGACCCCATCAAGCTAACTCTAACTGATCTATGATCATTTATATTCTCAGTGCTTCCTTGTGGTGTGGTTAAAGGACATTTTGACACAAGATCTGAACAAAGATGTTTGCAGCAGTTTCCCAAAATATTCTTTTTTTTTTTTTCAATTTTAACATCTAGAAATAGTTTGAATAACTTTCTAAATCAAGTCTGAAACCTGTCATATCAGCCGTCTGTATGTTTCAGTTATATTTTGGTACTTTCATGCAGTTAGCATAATGCAAGCTAATCTCCAGGATGACGACATGGCTACAGCCCCCTGTTTACCTGGAGAGCGACACAGGGTGTATCCTGGATCTGAAGCGACACTTCCTCACCCTCCAGCGTGACCTTTCGGGAGTAGAGTGCCCCTGCAGACACAGAGATTGAGGCGGATTGATGAATGGATCAACTTTTTTTTCTATAACAGTGGACTTTTACAGAGGGAACTCAGTCAGTGAGTACAGTCAGATGTGCAGAAACTCACCTGTGTTTGCTTCATAATCACCAATGAACCTCTTGGTCAGAAACCTAACAATCAAAGCTAAAAAGAAACAAAAAGAAAAATTAGAGATGCAAAAGAAGAATAAAAAGTAACAAGAAGAATGAGCACAGAGTTTGTAGGGCAGAATCCAAACCTCTGTTACAGAAAAATCAAATGCCCTGCAGTAACCTTCTGATCTATTTAACACTTTCCCCGAGCACTGCTACATAAGTTTGATTTTCAAGACTTTAGTATCTAAACAAAAGAGTCCAAAAGTCTCAAGGGAGAAATGATTCACCAATACTCAGAATTTGAATCATCTTCTATTGGTAAATGATTGCCTCATCCACCTCTGGGTGTTTGGATTCTGAACACTGTTTTTCTAACTTTCAGTCTTTTGGGAGTGGGAGTTTGGCTTAATATATCTATTTGGATACCACCCCATTCACTCCATCAAAGGAGAGGTTTATCTTTCTGTAGGCTACCAACAGATGATACCATGAATAATACATATAAAAAGGTCACTGGAGTGATTCAGTGACTGGATTTAAAACAATAAAGGACTCACAACAGATATAAGCAACATAATAATGGTCCACATGCCTCAAGAGATAACTTGTAGCTTCATATTAACAACTATTGTTCTTATTTCAGATAAAGGCATGAAATTAAAGGACCAATACTAATCAAAAGGTTCAAACTGAAAGCTTTATTAGTTTGTGTGTGCATTGATGCTTTGCTCAGAGAAACTGAAAAAAGAAAAAAAAAAGTGCAGAGGTCCATCTCAGAGTCCAACATTTATGCCAACTGAGGCATGTAAAGTATTGACAGTACAATTAGAAAAAGACTGAACGAGTACGGAGGGTTTGGAAGGGTTAAAGGAAGAAAGTGTCTTCTCTCTAAAAAAAACGTGGCAGCACGGCTTTGGCTTGCAAAGTTTCTTCAGAAAACCAAAAACAAAGTCCTTTGGACAGGCGAGATCAAAGTTTAGGTGTTTGACCATAATGCACAGAACCACGTCTGGAGAAAGCCAAACACAGCATATCAGCACAAACATCCCATTACAGCTGTCAAGTGCGATGATTTGCGCTTGTTTTGCAGCCACAAGACCACTGAGTAAATCATGACTCCTCTGTATACCAAAGGGTCAAATGTGAGGACATCTGGTCCACAGCTAAAGCTTGGGCAAAATTAGGTCACGCAACAGCAAATCTACAACAGAATGGCTGAAAAAGAAAATAAAGCAAAGTCCAGACCTCAACCTGGCAGAAATGCTGTGATGAGACCTTAAGAGAGCTGTGCATGAACGAATCCTTGCAGAGAAGAGTCAGTCACAATTCTTCCAGTTGGAGAAATAAAGTCAACAAACAATAACTTTGTGTTATTGCTGCTAAATGCTACAAGCTATTAAATCATGCAGTCTACTTTTTTTTCCACAGGCATGCAGAAACTCCTATGAAACTGTTTTTCACACGACTGCATTTGTATTAATGCATGTGTGAGTTTGTTCTTCTACACCCAGTGCTGCCATAACCATGTAAAAACTTCTTCGACTTCTAGAGCATCCATGTGCTGTCTGATAAAAGGTTAAATGAATAGGCTGCAGTATAAACTTTAACTACATTTTGATATTTTAAAAAACATTGAAAGTATTGAGCCATGAGCCATTGGAGCACCCACAAATCCTGGTTCCTATATTTCCCATAATGCAACCATTGCATCTTACATTACGCCTTTTGTGTCAGGTAAAATGTTTTTGTCTTTTAACACCACAACTGTGGTTCATGACACCGATGCATCATAAAAGTGCAAGTCATAAACTCAAGTTAAGGCTCCCTTGGTGATATCACAGCGGCATCATTAGGGTGCATCATGTGGGCCACAACTACTTTGAATGTTTACTACTAACTGATGAACTGATCATTTCTGTGGGAATCTTTTAGCTCTTCCTTTGCTTTCTGCAGCCTTCTCGCTCTCATGTTCCAATCTGAGCTTTATTATAACTGTAGCTCAGTCTCTTACCTCCAGTGAGATAAATGAGCCTCTTGTACTAAAGCTTACTCTCTGCTGCTCCCCTGGCTGATCTGTTTAGTCTGTTACTGAGAGCCAGTGCTGCACTTTCTGACTGCAGGGCATCAAATGTATTTTGAGAAGCCGCCGTATGCTTAAAGATTCCTGAAATCTAAAATAAAACAATCGAACAGAAGCTGCCATTTATAGTCTTTCCTTTCCTCTTGTTGGATACTTTTATTCTGAAGGGTCCCACTCAGGTAGTTACATTATAGCAATAAGTAGCTACATTTACTTATAAGACTATACTCAATGCCAATATTAAGCTGTTTTGATAGGTTACTTGGAGTGGATAAGATACCCAAATTACTCCCCATTTTTGACTTTTCAAAATAAGAGTTTGAACGCAGAACCAAGCACTACTTCCTAAAATATATTTTACATTTTTTTAAACTAATCTTAAAATAAATAGATAAACATAGCTTCATTAACTGATGCAAATGAATAAATACATCGATAGTGGTATATATATTTTCTATGTTTATTTTGATTACGCCCTCTGTTAATGCCATTAACATGCCAGGCAATGCAAATGAATATTAGAGTGTGTGCCTAAATCTGGCACACACATATTTCTCCATATAATGGGTTCTTATGTTAATTAGTACCTCATGCACTTTTAACATAAAAATAAAAATACATTTGCCTAGCATGCACTAAAATCTTTGCTGCTCATCAGTTGTTTTTGTCCAAAATGCTTGAGTAAAGTTATCAGTGCATGGCTTTTAATTGTCAATAAATACTTTTTGATTCGTATAGTTTCTGTGAAATTATTTAGATACTTCAACTACAACTTGATATACTCATTAAGAGCCGTTAAAGTGGACGGAAACGAGTTAAATTGATCATGTAAACAATGGGATTTGTCGCCCCCTGGCAATCATTACCGGTATGCATTTTCGGCAGGCATTTGCAAATATTTCTACCTTAATTAATCAGGATATTTTAATTAGAACGGACCATGCAGGATTGTTCATAGTCGTCATGTTAAAATCCAAGCCACAGTTTTCCCAGAGTAGTTCCCCACAACGCGTCAAATCAGCTTTAGTTCCCGTGCAAAACTTCCCGCATTCATTTGAATCCTAATTTCACAATTCAACCTGTATAACCCCCCCTCCATTCCTCCCCGTACCGGTTTTCCCGACGTTGCTCGCTCCCAGCACCACAATCTTCACCGTCTTGTTGGGCACGCAGTCCAGCAGGGGGTACTCCGGTATGGGGACCAGCAGAAAGTTGCCAGACCCGCTGCTGTTCATGGTTCCCGGTGCAGGGTCGCCAGTCAGCCGCATTTAGCTCCCCTCTGCCCTCTGCTCAGCCCTGCTCTCACTAGAAAAATAAAAAAACAAATCCCTGGACCCAGAGAGGGGAAAAATTACTCCAGCGCGCACATAATATCTCTGTAGAGAGGACACCGGACCTCCTGAGGTAGCCTGTGGATTATTCACGCTTCTAGCAGCTTTAAACGTGTTGTGAAATTATCATAGAAAAACTATTTTATCCGGGGAAAAAAATCCAAATTATCTTCCAAGTATCCCAGTTCAAAGTTTTCCTCCACTGAGTGAAAAGCTTCGTGGATCCTTTTCACTCACTTCACAAACAGGCATCCCTGCCCTCTTTTGACGCCTGAAACAAATAAAAAAGAGAAAAGGATTCCGATCCGCAGCGATTCCAGATGCCTCTGACTGAGAGCAGAAAGAGGCAGAGAGGGAGGGATGTAGACTTTGAACCGTCCCCTATAATATTCCCGTGAGACCGGTCTAAATCGAGCTCCACTTCCCGGTCTGGAATCAGACATCCTGAAGCTTCTGGGAGCTGATAAAACACGTGATTAGTAAGTAACGAAGCTGCAAAACAAACACGCAGAGCAAGACGAGGCCCTGTGAGCCAAATACTAATATTAATAATAAAAATGTCTCCTTAGCTCATTCACACGTTCTGTGCTTTCATTGTGTTGGAAGACCATTTCTGTATTAATCACGTGACCTTTCCAAGGAGATTTAATTTTTTAACATTTTTGATTTGCACAGATAGACAGATTCAGTTGTAGAACAAAGTTTTGATCGGCATTTTCTCCATTTTAAAAATGTTATGTATTCATTTATTCATGAGAATTTTTAAGCCCTCTACTGTTCACCTGTTTGTTCTTCCATCTTCCCAGAGACTTTATTTTTGCCATTGTTTGCCATATATTTTATCTTCATAGTTGAGTCCAAAATCAAAACCCACTTGCCACCAAGGTGTTACTAATAAACAAATAACCGAGTGAAATGTTTTCTAGGAACCCAAACAAAAAATGTAAAATGTAAAAGTTTTGTAAAAGACATTTTATCAGGTTTAAAACTCATGTAAATACAGCAAAAAGTCAAGAGTTTATCTTAAAATTATTGTAATTTCGGTTCACACCCCTGTCGTAGATTAAAAAAACCATTTTAATACATTTTTGATTGTTAAAGATAGTCGCCATCACATTGAACACTCATTCAGTTTCACACAAGACTTTCAGAAGCTTTTAAAAATGTAAAAATGTACTTTGCCCAACTTTACAATGGTTACACGTGTTTATTTTGTTTGTAATTTCAATATTTCTTTTTAAATCTTTGCGTAAATATACAATTGACGTGATTATTTAAGCTATTAAAAATGCAATAGCTAAGAAAAAGGCTTTTACGATTGTCTGTTTAAAATAGATGTAATACTTTTATTTATAGATTAAGACATAACTGTGACAAATAACTACTCAGAACCACAGAAATGTTTTAATAATATTTTTGATTTTGAAAAGGGTTGAAAATAAGTGCTCGTATTAGATGCTAGCAGTGGAATGTAATGAAAGGCATTTTATTTCATTTTAAACAAAAAACAACCCACACGCTTTTTATTCCTCCAGCGGTTCTGACACAGGAAGCACCGCCCGCCAAATACAGCCTCATGCACAGAATCCAACTAACTTCAGTCCGTCTGAGTTGTGAGTAGGCGACCCTCCCTCTCAGCTTCCCCGAGTGGACGGCAGCGAAGTCAGACGGCGACACTAGAACCGGAAAACCACGGGTGTTTAACCTTCAAAATAAAATAAGAGTGTCAGTAGATTAACTCCTGACAGGATTTTAGTTTTCTTGAGTTGTGAGAAATAATTAGTGTAACTACAATATAAGTTAGTTAACTTGTCTAATTATGTGATTGCATCAAGTTTTGCAAATTTGTTATTCACACATCACTGTTTCAACAGTCGGGACCAAAATTTTAACAAAGAAACACAAACTAACTGGAAACCATAAAACAGCTCCACAACATGATTTTGTCTGCAAGCCTCTCCTTCGTCACTCTCCAAGCCCTCATCCAGATCACTCATTATAGTTCAGTATAGATTTTACAAGTCCACCCTTAAATCACTCTTTATCAAGCTCTTGGTGTAACTATAGTCTGTTTTACAACTTTCATTTTTGGTCTCATTTAAGTCTTCTCTTTCATATTCTAGTTTTTTTTTTTTAATTATTATTCATTTAATAATCAGGATACCTGTGTGAGACAATGTGGGTCAGATGTTATATATTACCAAAACAAACACAAAGTATCCAGAAAATATGAAAAAGTCAAATGTGGCGTATTAGATTTTAGTGGAATTTTTTTCAACTTCTATAAAAAATATCTACTGATGTTGATGCCAGCGGTAAGAGGAGAACAGCCAGACTGCTTCGAGCTGATAATAATGCATAGTAACTCAAGTACCTGTTCATTACAGCCAAAGTATGCAGAAGAGCATCTCTGAACAGCAGCAGAAGACCACACCAGGTGTTACCTTGTCTGATAAATCTCGATGACTGTTGCCATATTTGGATGGTAGCGTCAGAATTTGGTGTAAAGAACATGAAAGCATGGATCCATCCTGCCTTGTGTTAACAGTTCAACCTGGTGATGTGGGTTTAATAGTGTAGCAGGATATTTTCTTGTCACACTTTAGCACCAACTAACAACCATTTAAACACCACAGCCTATCTGAGTGAATCCAACATAAATTTACATTTGTGCATGCAACTCTTGTTTTTAGAAGTCAGGGAAGCTGGAGTGCCCTGATATTATTATGAATGCAATTTGCACTAGTATCTAGCACAATCTCAGTCTTACTATTCTATTTGTTTTTATTATAAATACAATTTTCGCTCCCTCTCACAGCATAAAGCCCCTGCTATGTACCTGTGGCACTCTTACTTTTACTAACTATGGTGGTTATTTCTAGTAGACTGTACCATTTTTTTTATCCTACTACTGTCCTCATTTTCCCTCAATAGAGTCTAGCAGCTAGCTAACTTGATAGCTAGCTAGTACTGTACAATGATAGGAAAAAGAACAGCTCTAAAATACATTATTTAAAGCTTTCAAATGGCCAGTGAAATTCATGCCCAAGAAAAAAAAACAACTTTTGACCACACCTGTAAACCTGCTTAACAGTAAAGGATACGTTAAGCCATTTTATTTTGAAAATCAACCCCCTCCCCGGAAGCTCCCTCTGTCGGTCCGTGTACTCTGACAGGTTTATCAAACAGGGGCAGAAAGCTCTTTCGGAACTCTGCAGCCGCAGCGGCTCTGATTATTTCACCATCGGGGTTCGGTCCAACATGGCGGCTTACGGATGGAAATACTGATGACAGTCCGAAAGATCGCCTCGATTTGTACGATGGTAAGAAGCCGAATCCGGTGCCTTTATCCGCGGGGCGTGAATACGCTGCGCCTCTGTCCGGTCCCCCCTCCCAGGGACGCTAGGCTAGTAGCTGCTCCGCTAGCCTGTTCGCTAACCTCACAGACAGGACAACATAATTAAAAGAAGAAAAAAACATCAGTCAGTCAGGGTTTCTCGGGAAAGTTGTAGAGCCTGCGAGGAGCATCAGTTTACCAGTGCTTATCCTGCACCTCTGTGTGGAAAGAGGGAGAGGAGCTTCACGGGGAAACAAAGCGTGTTTTAACAGCCAGCCTCGGTTTGTTTACGCGGAGAAGGGCGAAAACTAGCTAGCCTAGCATGCTAGCTCTCACGGCAGCAGTCTCTGGACTCGGCTGGATAAAATTTACGGGCCTTCAAAATGACAAAGTTGTTGTTGTACCATTGCGTATGTAAGTCAAAGGTGTGATAGGCAGACAATGGGCGGATGTAAACAGCTCAGCCAGCTGACTGCTGCCTGTTCATGTGTAACTGGTGGAAAATTTCCAGCAGTTCCTGTCATGGGATACACCCTGGATGCCCCCCAACCCCCACCGTGAACCTGCTAATAGTTTGGCTTTACTTCTATAAAAAAATAAAGAAGCCTTCAACAAGGCAGAAGAGTCCGGACAGTTTAAAGGAAACCAAAGTTGTTGGGAGTGACTGTGCATTTTCTTTTTGCTTTTTTTATACCGCCCTCTTTATCAGATCTGGAGCCATGTTTACGTTTGCACATGTAATGCTTTGTAAGGAGTTAAATAAGATTTCCCCAGACACACTCCACTCGTTAAAGAGAAGCTGTAGGTGAAAACGTGAGACATTAACACTGCCTGGTTTCCTGTTAATGTGACCAGCTCTGCGTTTGCTTCAAGCTTAACCTCTGACTGTAACTTGTCCTGTTTGCATGTGCTGCACCTTTCAGAGGAGGACAGATGGTGATACAGATGCTTTGGAGAAGCCTGCTGCAGTCTTTGTCAGTCATTTGTTGTTCCCGTGTGTAAGCTCTTATCCAGTGTTTTGTAACAGCCCAGCATCTACGAGACAGGAAAAAAAAATAGTTTGATTCGTCTCTGCTACCTTTGCGGGCTACGAGGTGCTGGCCGGATGGTGCTTGTTTCCACAGAAAGTTGATTTGGTCGTATGGAAAGTGCGAAAGCCACAAACAAAAGCTGCACAAGCCACAGCGGGGCACGGCCGAATTCAAGCGTTCGTCTGCCTTTGACGTGTGAGGCGGAGGACCTTTGCAGGGTTCAGAGCGTTGGTGTTTCCACAACAGAGCAGTGAAGTGCATCTTTGAAACAAACTGCCTTTGCTTCCATCGAAGGTGGATTTGTATTTTTAAAAGTAGAAGCTTAAATTACTTATTATTTACACATTCACCTGACAAGCAAAAGATCCTCTGGTTTGATCCAAAGAGGGACCATAAATCCCCCTCTGTGGCTGTGCGTCCATTGGGGGGGGGAAAATCAGCCAAATTAACATGCAAGGCTACAGAGGCCTAATTGTGAATAAGGGAGCAGCTGAGAGTAGCACTATGTGGCCAGAGTATCGGGAAATTTCAAAAGAAAAATAATTATTTAATCTAACCTTAACTGAACCAGGATAATATGGTGTGAGATTTAAAAAAAAAAAAAATCCTGTCCAATCCATGGCAGTTGCGTAGACTAGTAACACGCATGAACATGCACACAGCTAAGCTCCACGCGATGAAGCCTAAAACCTCAACAAACAGGGTTAGTAATAACTGAACCAAACTGTAAAGTTTCAGTTTAGTTTACTGAGATTTCAATTAAAAAAAAAGTACCAGGGTTAACCCTGGGTTAGCCTACATCACTATGGTAACAGATAGTTCGAGATTAGAGATTAACAGATATGCCATGACCGCCTGCTGACTTGTCAATAGTAAGTAAATAACGTTACTCGGATTGTTGCACTGTTTGGTAGTACAGGACCCTGGTCCAACTTAAACCACCTTAAAAGTGTATTCAGGGAGAGCAGCTGCTTGAGGTCTAGTAGGTAGATATCGATATATTTGTAGTTCAGTGTGAACTTTGAGGAGAGACAGAAGAAATGAGTCTCGTTGTCACGCTTTATAAGAAAAGATGGGAGCAGATAAAACCCGTTATTACACACTCATTCCCAAAGTTACATTCCGATCAGTCATGCTTACATGCCTGGTCACCACTCAAACACTAATTTTGAGCTGGGAAGATTACAAAAAAAATCCGCAGAAATAAAGGAAAGAAGCTTCATTTTCTTTTAAAACGCAGCAGACGCGGCTCGTCTCGTGGACTCGAGTTATTTCGGAGCACGGGGGCAGGAAAGGGCAGACAGACTAATGCTTTCCTAGCATCCTCCCGACCGATCGTCATGATTAACAAACCCGATCGGTGTCTGACAAAACAGCCACTTAAGAGTTTCCACTCGCGCTGTTTTCTAACAGCCTTTCGTGCTGCCCCGACTTCACTTCAACTTTCATTTCCACCAGTGCAGGAAGTGCAGCTCGTTTCAGAATCGGCATAACCCAAAAAAAGAAAGCACGAGTTAATTAAAATGTGTGATTTCAGAGCACGCTTAGACCGTCTCACTCTGCACGCAGATGTTTGCTGTCGTCTTTGTTTGCCTTTCTGAGATCAGTGAGTTTGTTTTTGTTTACAGCCCCGTGCTGCTCGGGGGTCGTGTTTGTCTGTGACTTTAGAAAGCGTTAGCAGCATCATCATCATCATCATGCCCCTCGCCTCGCACTGTTTCTCCCCGCTGGTGTAATTTAATCCTTGGTTTCTAGCAGGACTGCAGGGTTATATGTCAGTGTTATTCAGAAGTGTTTTTATTGCACTGTCACGTAAACACAGCCCTGCTTTCACATCCACGCTGTGCTACGAATCTGTCAAAATGCACTTCACATAAATGCAGTGCTTCTTTTAAAAAACATTTATTCTACTGCAGCTCAAACACAAAACAAAATCAACAGGGCAGTGCTTTCACTTTGTTATGTTACTTTAAGCTTCTTTGCAGGCTTGCCCTGAGTGGAAGTATAGAAGCAAAATGCACTGCAAAGAAAACAGCTCAGCTCTCAACGGGGGGGGAAAAAGTCATGTTGAATATCTATAATATGATATGGACTGGGTAATGTGTGAGGAATGGAAGGATGCCACATCAGGATCGACCTACAGAAAACTGTGGGGTGGTAGAGTTGTGTAAGGACGTCAGGCTCTCAGGCCACCCTCATGAAGTCTGTTTCTGATTGTTTGGTGAGAGACATTCACATTCTGCTGGAGGTCATTTTGTAGCTCTGGAAGTGCTCATTCTCGCAATGGCCGACCTGGAGGAATAAGACTACCTGTGTGACCTCTGTAGGGTCCAGTTATGGCCTGATGACGATGGGGGTTCAAATTTGATTAATTGTGGGATTAATCAATGTGGGACTAATGTTTCAGTCACGTTAAAGCTATAAAAACAGGGCTACAGCCTCGTTGCAACAATAGAAATCGGTGGTTGCTCAGCAATTGAAAACAGTTCTAGCGACCAGAGGTGTGGAACACCCTCAGCTTGCGGGTCACCACAGTCACAGAGCAGTTGCACAGCAGGTCTCCTGGTTTTAGGCAACTTGTCTCCAAACAGTCAGATTCAGGCAGTCACTCTTGCTGTCTAATTGACAAACACAGCAGTCGGCCTGATTCAGCTGTGCCAGTGCAGTAGTGGGTTTGACTCGACCAGTTTGCAGCTGGTTTTGTTCTGGTTATGCTGCCATGAGCTTGTGTCATTTTTGTGGTTAAGTTGTCGTTGCAGAAGCTACGTCACAATTCGTGGAGGGATTTTTAAAAATGTTTTAAATTTCTGCCTTAAATCTGTGACGTTCCGATCAGACTCGTTTGCACTAGTTTGTTAACTGACGTTAAGTTTTGAGCAGCTGTGACACAATCAGTCCAAGGGTCAACTCGCCCCCGTTCAGTCACAAACTGATGGCAATAAAATAAGACTGCTATCTTGATGAATAAAAGTTGCTTTGACGACCTGGGCGGCCCAGTCTGTGTAACAAATACTTCAGAGGAAACGAGACTGCTAACTTTTTGCACACATTGGGAATAATTGTGGTCATGTCTTTGAGCCTAAAGTCCCGAGTTCTCGGTGTCAAGAAGGCATCTTCTCTTTTTACCTGGCTAGATCGCCATGGTAACTAATGCTGAACACAAACTGGACCGCAGCAGGTTATGTTCAAGTCATGCAACACTATCCCTCTAGATTGACGGAATGTGTTGCCCTCACTTTAGTCAGCTTTCACATTTTGGGTATCAATAAAATTGCTTTTCAGCATGTTTTTAAACGGTTACATATATGTAGATGTGATTAATGGGGCTCGTCAGTGTGCAGAGGAAAATAAAATGCAGAAACCGAGGATGTGAAGTGAAAAACAAAGCTGCAGCAAGCAGATGGCTGAAAGTCCAACAGAGCAGAGAGAAAACAGAGCAGGAAAAACTGGAAACTTTGAGGAGGAAATTAGGACAAAGGAAGTTTTCAATGGATCATTTTTCATTAAAACAAAAACACTGACTGCAAGTTGTTACACATCCAAAATAATATGAAAATGTTCAGGAAAAAATAAATAAAACAGTCATTCTTTTCCTTGTTTTAATTCTTTGCTTGCAGGGCGCCAATGCCTCTGCCTTGGAAAAGGAGATTGGACCGGAACAGTTTCCCGTAAATGAACACTACTTTGGCTTGGTTAATGTAAGTATCTGGTGGTGGCCGTGCACCTGTTTACCTGCTGCAGACTGCAGAGCACAGCCAGCAGCTACTAATCATGTTCGTCTGTTTGAAGATTCACACCGGATGTTTAGTTGTCAGGCCACTTCTTTAGCACTGCTGTGGCTTATTTGGTGTAAACGAGCAGAAAATGTGCCTTCCTCTAAATCCCCTGGCCTTCTCTCTGTTCCTTTTTCTTTCTAGTTTGGAAACACCTGCTACTGTAACTCGGTGCTGCAGGCTCTGTACTTCTGTCGACCGTTCAGGGAGAAGGTGCTGGCGTACAAGGTAAGTAATGAGAGACGAACTGTTGAGATGAAACCTGGTGCCCTGACAGAATGCACACACAGCTAAATGCCATATTGATATGATAGAGAGTTACACGTTTAAGTTTTCATAAAAAGCAGATGTTTAAATTGAGCCAAATCTGGTGCTTGGTTTGTGGTGCAATGGTTCTCATAGGTTTTCATCTTGTATACCATTATAGCCATTTGATAGCCTCAACTTCCTCTTTGAATGTGTTAATTTGAGCTTATTTGAACTCATTTGTATTTGGATCTGGATTTCTTAGAAGCCTTCCTTTACAAATATTGACTTAGTTGCTGCAGGACGGCTATCAAACTGCAAAATTACACCGGGGCTCCACAGCCTTGATTTTATGTAGGACCATAACCAGAATTCAAACAGCTGAGTGAAGTCCTCTATTGCAAAAAGATGTGACGCAAGCAGTGAGTGCCCTCATGAGTGCAGACTGACTAAATTGCACGTTGGCAGTTAATCCCATGAGAGTCTCATGGGCCTGTCCAGAGGTTGCAAGTGTTGTGTACTCCACATCTGGGCAACCAACTACTAAAATTCAGTGAAATCACGGAGCAAACTAGTTGCAAGGAAGTTGTCATCCTCTTTTGACTCTGTTGTGATGGAGCCATAAGATTGCTTAGTTTGTCAACATTTAGAGAGAGTTGGGGAATGGCTGCAATCACAGTAATGTAAGATAGTGAAGGATGTACCCTCCTCGATTCAGAGATGGTCTATCTTGTAAATGGCCTCCTTGCCCCCCCCCCCGCTCAAACCAGCGTTCCTCTCTGTCCAGAATGTGCACATCCTCATCATTGAAAGATTTAGGTTAACTGACGATTCATTCATTCTTTGCTATAGTTCACATAACCTGACTTCCATAGAGTAGATCAAGTATCAAGGTTCAGGCTAGTGTAGTACCATAAGATAATGTTAAACTATCTCTGAGTTGCTGAGGCCTTTACAGCGTAACGTTGACTATCTCCGTCTTCTTCTCTTCAGGTGCAGCCTCGCCGTAAAGAGTCCCTGCTCACCTGCTTGGCTGACCTGTTCAACAGCATCGCCACACAGAAGAAGAAAGTCGGCGTTATCCCGCCCAAGAAATTCATCTCACGGCTGAGAAAGGAAAATGGTGAGTGACTCTGCATGATGCTGAACTTTGTTTTTTCTTTTTTCAGAAAGAATATTCATTGAGGTCGAACGCTTCGACTCTGCAGCTCTGCCAGATTGTGCAGCTGCTGTTTGTGTACGAAATAAGAAAAAAAAGTCGAAGTAAAATCCGAGACTTTCCTCCGTCAGTCGCTTGTTTTAACCCCACTTCCTCTCACTATTGACGAGCACAGCTGAGGCTGGCGGGGGAGAAAGGGGATGAGGCAGATGGAGTGGGGAAAGGAAAAGAATGAGAGGAAGGGGAGGGTTATCGCAGCTGAAGAAATATAATTGTCAGCCAGATCCTGAAGGGGAAAGCAGATGTAGGAGAAGACGACAGGCTCCTGATTTGCTATATTTCTCATTGCCAGCATTCTGATTGCTCTTTATTCTTTGTTCTCTTTTCTTCTCACGTCTGTTATTTCCTATATTCCTCTTTCCACTTCTCTATTCTCACGCCTCTATATATCTTTATGTTTTCTGTTTATGTTTCGTTCTGCTTGCTATTTTTATTTTGTTCCTCTCAGAGCTGTTTGACAACTACATGCAGCAGGACGCCCACGAATTCCTCAACTACCTTCTCAACACCATCGCTGACCTTCTCCAGGAGGAGAAGAGCCAGGAGCGGCAGCAGAACGGAAAACTGGTTCAGAATGGAGGTGGAGGAGTGGGAGGAGGGGGAGTAGGAGGAGGCAGTAGCGAATCAGGAGGAGGAGGTGGAGAAGTGGAAGGAGGGAAGGAGACGCAGCAGACCTGGGTGCACGAGATCTTCCAAGGAACGCTGACCAACGAGACGCGCTGCCTCAACTGTGAAGCTGTGAGTGGCTCGAGTACTCGGAGTTTGAACTGCAGATCAGTATAAGAAGATGGGCGTGACTTTAAACCTGAATTCTTTTTAATGGTCAATTAAAGTAAAGTCTATGGAGGAACGGCCCTCTCATCCAAATCCTATAGTAGTTACGTTTTCCAGGAAGTCCAGACTGTTCCCTGATTGTTCCCTTGTCAAACAGAGTGTGTATTCTGGAGTGTTTGTGAAGGCCCATGTCTTGTGTATCTGTGACTGCCTCCAGCTGGCTGTAGCACCAAAATCAGTCTCAGCAAATCATATTCTTAATTGTCCAAGTTCAAAGTCAGGCTTTCTTTGTGTTATCTGGTTCTCTAAAACCTGAAACCCCAGTCAGAGATGATGATGGTGTGAAGAAGTATGACGATGGGGGTTATCAAATTTCTGTGTTAAAGCAGGGCTTCCTGTGGGCTCATGTGAAAACCCTTCCCAGGTTATATGACTCTTCTTCTGCACAAAACAATCCCTCCGAGTGTCACGTCCTCCAGTCAGAGACATGATCAGATGACTATAAAATAGTGTCAAATCTCCAAAGAACACGAAACAGAAGAATGCAACAGCATTGCAAATGAGATTAGCACACAGAGGGGCAAAATAAACTTTTGAAGTTAAATATTTTATCACCAAGCTCAGTGCTGCTGTTTATTTGTGATGACTGC